>NC_052490.1:9443145-9470751 GCF_009730915.1 Dioscorea cayenensis subsp. rotundata
GTAAAATATGAGACATTAAGAAAGGAAAGTATAGGATTTGGGTTTTAATTGAAAAATTGGAGACATTACTTTTAAGAAAATATATAGGACGGTTGTGATTCAAAAATAGTAGACAACCCAAAAAGAAAACATAGGTTACAGTTTTGAAAAGAAAATGTAGTGATAAGTGCTTGTGCGATAAGAATATGAAGTATTCTTTCCTTGTGTTGAGCATTACGCCCGTTTTAACGCTTAATATGGGAGTATTTATGTTACTTTTATGTGTAGGGTTGTGAGCCGATTATGAGAGAAAGGGCAATGTGGGTCGTGAATGCACTAATTTTGGAGGAAATCTTGTTAAGGTTAAAATGCGAAGACATAGGTCGGCTTTTGCTTGTAAAATAGGAGACATTCGAAAAAGAAATTATTGGATTAGAGATTTGATTCAAATATGGTAGGAATTTTGAAAAGAAAACATAGGATTAGAGTTTTGATTCAAATATAGTAGTCATTCCGAAAAAAACATAGCATTAGTGTTTTGATTGAAAAATGGGGGGCATTACAATAAAATAATATAGGATTAGGGTTTTGATTAAAAAATAGTAGACATCTTGAAAAGAAAACATATGATTTGGGAATTGATTGAAATATAGTAGGCATTCTGAAAAGAATACATATGACACATTCCCAAAATAAAACATTGGATTAGGGTTTTAAATGAAAAAAAAGAGACATTACAAAAATAAAATATAGGATTAGGGTTTTGATTCAAATATAGTAGGCATTCCGAAAAGAAAAACATATGTTTTGGGTTTAGATTGAAAAATAGGAGACATTACCATAAGTAAATATTGGATTAAGGTTTTGATTTAAAAATAGTAGACATTCCAAAAAGAAAACATAGGATTAGGACTTTGATTGAAAAATATGAGATATTTCGAAAAGAAAACAAAGGCTTAGGTATTTTATTGAAAAATAGGAAACATTACTATAAGAAAACATAGGATTTGAGTTTTCAATGAAAAATAGGAGACATTATTACAACCAAACAAATGATTAGGGTTTTGATTCAAAAATAGTAGCCATTTCGAAAAGAAAACAAAAGATTACGGTTTCGATTAAAAAGAAAGCAAGTATTCCGAAAAGAAAACATAGGATTAGTGTTTTGATTGAAAAATATGCGCCATTACCATCCTAATATTTTCTTATAGTCCGCGGTCCGCTTTAAAAGATAAGAGACATTACTATGAGAAATAATTCGATTAGGGTTTTGATTCAAAAATAGTAGACATTCGGAAAAGTAAAGAAAGGATTAGGTTTCAATTATATGGTGACATTGTGAAAAATATAAACAAAGGATTAGGTTTTTGAGTTACCACTTTGCATAGTGACAACATTCGAAAAGAAAACATAGGATTAGTGCTTTGATTCAAATATCACACGCACTCGAGAAAACACAGATTAATGTTCTAATTAAAATAGGAATTTTTACTATCATATAGGATTAGAGTGGTGATTCATGACAGCATATATTCTGAAAAGAGAAAGAATGGATTAGTGTTTTGATTCAAACTATAGTACTGACGGAAGGCAAAAATATAGGATTAGTGTTTTTAATGAGAAGAAATTACTATATAAGAAATCATAGGATTAGAGTTTTGCCTTTAAAACATAGTAGGCATTCCGAAAAGCATTGAGTTTAGGTCTTTGATTACATAGGTGGCATTCCAAAAAGAAAAACAAAGGATAGGGTTTGATTGACTCGATAGGAGATATTACTATAAAACATAAGATTTGTTTCTGATTCGAACTAATAAATGTAGACATTAAGTAAACTAAGACATGTGGATTCGGATGTTTGATTGATAGATGGAGACACTATCTAAAAGAAAACAAAGGATTAGGCTAATTCTCAAAATAAGGATTAGATTTTAATTGAAAAATAGGTGGGTTTTTGATTCAAAAATAACAGACATTCAAAAATAAAACATAGGTTTAGGACTTGATTACAGGTTGCATTATTATTACAAAATGTATGATTTGGGTTTTGATTAGATGCTGACACTCCTCAAAAGAAAACCAAGGATTAGAGTTTCATGCAAAATCGATTAGACACACGTGCATTATTTCATATTAGGTTTTGATTCAAAAGTGCAGACTCCTATAAAAGAAGTATTAGTTCTTCTCATTGGAAAATAGGATGCATATCAAAAGAAAAACATTTGTTAGGGTTTTGATGTAAAAATGGATAATATTAGAAATTACAGAACAGAGAGACATCCGAGTTTTCTTTGCCAAAACAGAGACGCTCAAAAAGAAATACATACAATTAGGGCTTGATTTATATAGCAAATACTTTTGACGTTGGCACACAAAGAATTAGTGTGTTTTGATTCCAAAACTCAAAAAGATAAGATACAGTCGAATCATAGATACCAAAGAATTAGTGTTTTGATTCAAAAATAGGAGACATTACGATACTATGCAAGATATGGGATTTGATTGACATGAGACAAAGACACATAGGATTAGGGTCGATTCAAAACTATTAGGTTTTGTTCGTATGTAGGTAGGCATTCCGAAAAGAAAGTGCCATAGGATTAGTGGTTTTCATTGAAAGATAAGAGACATTCGGTCAGAGCTTTCAAAGGATTAATTATTTTATTCAACATATGAGACAGTGGCTGCAACAGTGATACTAAGTATTCCTCCTTTCTTATATTGAGCACTGCTTCTCCGTAGTTTGATCGCTATGCATGTGTATTTGTGTTCTTTTGTGCATGTAGGTTTGTGTAGACAAGTATGAAAGAAAGAAATGAAAAGTAGATCATGGATGCAATGTGTTAACGAAATGTTGCGTGGAATCAAAATGTGAAGACACAAGTTGTGCTCAAAGACATATGAGTGCGTACTCAAACTCCATTGTTCTTAAGTGAACATGCAAATCATTGAGGGCACAACGGCAACCACGCTCATGTGTTCGACTCGTGCAACACTCAACAAGATCTAAACCGTGAAGTGCGAATTTACTGATGACGCTAATGTGATCTACCTCACGATGTGTGCCAATTCATGTGGCCTCGGCGAAAGTGTGGATTCGGGAGCACTTTTGGGCAAAGTCTCTGGCAACAAGCCATCGGTAGAATAAAGGTCGCTTGTCAAATCATTGTAGCGCTATCAACGCCGCTTAAAATTACTGACGAGATTCACATGCAAAGGGTAGGGAAATTCCAGCACGCATGTGTGGATGCCCATGCCCAGCCTTTATTTAAGCCGTGATCTCTGAAAATCTCTTTTTCTAGTCTCCCATCTTTTCCTCTAATCTCTGTGAGGCGCCTCGCTGCTAGGGATCGGAGAGGCTTTGGCAAGGATTTGAGTGGTTCCATGGCCTTCACTCGCCATGTTCCTTCGAAGATAGTTATTGGAGAAGCTTTCATCAGCATCGATTTGGCGAGGTAAACCCTAGGCTTGACGAGAGAATCCTTGGGAGAAGATGAAATTACATACTCCGCACAAAACTATCGACACAGTATCACAAGGGGTTTTACTTATGGATTGCATATTTTTACTTTTGATTTCATTATTGATTGTATCTTGCTCTATGGAGAGCTAAACCCCTAGTGTGTGCTTGGACTTCAGGTAAACCCTAGGGATGATTTTATTTCATTCACCTCATTATATTTTCTCTTTAATTTGATGTTCTAATTGAGTCCCACTCTTGAATGCTTGTTGAAGCGATTTTTCCCTTAGAGTGATATCACTAGGTTAAGAATCCATCTTGGTACTCCTTTGTGGATGAGTGATAGACCACATGAGGGTTAGATAAAGCTAGATTGGTAGGGGTTGAAGTGGTATGGTCGAGAGGTAGCGGAACGCCCTTCTTCCTGGTGATTTATCCTACCACACATGTTCCAAATAGTTCTTTGTGGTCATCATAGAGTGAAGCGCCAGAGAGTGAATCCTAGCTAGTTTTAGTTGGTGCGCACAGCAGCGGCGCTGAAGCGTGCTAGTCCTTAGTGTTGGGGCTTAATTGTGACTAGTAGTTTTTCACCTGGACCAAAAGGTTAGATCTAGATTAGGAAATAGGATTTATCACATGGAGTCCCTAGAGCTTTTTGCAACCTTGCACAGTGTGAGGCGTCGAGAGCATTCTATTCCACCGGGCATTGTATAGGGTTAGTCACGGTTGACCTTTGGTTATGACCGTGTGTTTAAGAATTACCACGACTCATTAAACATCGCTTAGGAGAGATATAATGGATCTGGTCTTGACCCTAGCCATTAGTCCTAAGGTGAGCAATGTCCGAGCTCCAACTATCTATCGATGGGCTCCTATAATTTTATTGTGTCTCCTTCTTTTTCTTTTGATTTCTATTTGCATAGATATTGTTCACACCACTTTGAATCATCTTCACCATAGTTAAATAGCAATTTTTGTGTTTCTAATCACTGTTCCCTATGCATACGACTACCCACTCACCATGGCACTTTATTACTTTGATAAACAGTGCACTTGAGGTACACACACGCAAGAGGTGTGTCAATATAGTAGGCATTCCACATAGGATTAGTGTTTTGATTTAAAAATAGAAGACATTACTATAATAAAAACGTAGGATTATTGTTCCTCGATTAAAAACATAATACTTGTTTTCATAACAACGATCCTCATCAAAGAGCTGCTTTGAATCAAACAAAAACCCCTACTTGTATTTCTCGAAACAAACATAGGATTAGGGTTTTGATTTATAGAAGACATTACTATAATAAAACGTGAGGATTATTGTTCCGATTACAAAACATATCAATTTGTTTTTTCATAATAACGCATCCTATCGATAGTATTTGAAATCGAAACCCTAATCTTGTATTTCTGAAAACAAAACATAGGATTAGGGTTTTGATTGAAACATGAAAAATAGGACACATTCTGAAAAGAAAACACAAGATTAGTGATTTGATTAAAAAACAATAGACATTCCGAAAAGAAAAGAAAAGATTAGGTTTTTCATTGAAAAATAATAGACATTATGAAAAGAAAATTAAATTATGGTTTTGATTCAAAATTGATAAATAAAAGACATTAAGAAAACAAAAGATAGGATTCGCATTTTGATTGAAAAGATAGAAACACTGCACATAGGATTAGTAATTTGATTAAAAAGAAAGAAGACATTCGGAAAAGAAAACATAGGATTAGGGTTTTTGATTCTAAATATACTAGGCATTATGAAAATTAAAACATAGTATTTGGGTTTTGGATTGAAAAATAGTGACACTACATACACATAGCATTAAGGTCCCTGATAGGACACAATGATACAAGAAAACATAGGTTTTGGGCTTTAATTCAAAATTAGTACACAATAAGAAAATAAACATGTGATTAAAGTTTTGATTGAAAAATATGGAACGTTTCAAAAAGAAAACATAAGATCATTGTTTTGATTGAAAAATATTAGACATTCCCAAAAGAAAATATAAGATTACAATTTGATTAAAAAAATAGGAGCCATTCCAAAAAACTTAGGATTGGTGTTTTGATTATAAAATATGAGACATTACAAAAAGAAAACATACGATCATTGTTTTCATACAAAAATAGCAAACATTCCCAAAAGAAAACATTAGATTAGTGTTTTGATTAAAAAATAGGAAGCATTTTGAAATGAAAACATAGGATTATGGTTTTGACTAAAAAATAGTAGGCATTCCAAAAAAGAACTTTGGATTAGGGTTTTGATTGAAAAATATGAGACATTACTAGAAGAAAACATGCGATTATTGTTTTGATTCAAAAATAGCAGACATTCAAAAAATAAAACATAACATTAGAGTTTTGATTGAAAAATAGTGGACATTACTATAAGAAAACATAGGATTAGGATTTTGATTGAAAAATGGTAGACATTATTAAAATATAACATAGGATTAGGGTTTTGATTGAAAAATATGAGACCTTACTATAAGGAAACATAGTAATAGACTTTTGATTTTGATTCAAAAATAGTAGATATTGTTAAAGGAAAAGAAAAGATTAGGAGTTTGATTCAAAAATAGGAGATATTCCGAAAAGAAAACAAAGGTTTAGTTTTTTTATTCAAAGCTAAAAAATAGGACACATTCCGAAAAAAAAACATAGGATTAATGTTTTGATTGAAAGATACGAGACATTCTGAAAAGAAAACATAGGATTAATGTTTTGATTGGAAGATATGAGACATTCTCAAAATAAAAAATAGGATTAGTATTTGTATTGAAAAATAAGAAGCATTCGGAAAACAAACCATAGGATTAGATTTTCGATTGAAAATTAGTAGACGTTCAAAAGAAAAACAGGATCTGCTTTTATTCTAAAACTGATAAGACTCAAATTGATAAGAAAACTGCAGATTAGTGTTTTGATTACAAAATAGGAGACATTACGAAAAGATAACATACTGTAAAGATTAGAATTTTTATTCAAAAATAGGAGGCATTACGAAAACAACATAGGTTTTGGGTTTTGATAGAGAGATAGAGACAATAGAGCACATAGAAATAGGGTTTTAATCAAAATATAATAGGCACGTAATGTAATCATAGTATTAGGTTTTGACTCAAAATAATGAGAGACATTATTATAAAGTGAAATTCTCATAAAAGAAAATATAAGATTAGATTTTAATAAAAATTGAGGCGCCGTGAAAAGAAACCATATTATCAAGATTTTAATTCAAAATAGGGAAGCATTATGAAAAGAAAACATTGAATTAGATCTTTTTATTCAAATATAGTAGGCATTGTGAAAGAAAATATAGGATTAAGTTTTTGATTGAAAAATATGAGACATTACTGTAAGAAAACATAGAATTAGGGTTTTGAATGAAAAAAAAAGAAGGCATTATATAAGATAACAAAAAATTAGGCTTTTGTTTGAAAAATATGAGACATTTTGAAATGAAAACATAAGATTATTGTTTTGATTTAAAAATAGCAGATATGCCCAAAAGAAAATATAGGATTATGATTTTGATAAAAAAAATAGAAGCCATTACAAAAACTTATGATTAGAGTTTTGATTAAAAAAATCAGACATTATGAAAAGAAAACATACGATTATTGTTTTGATTCAAAAATACTAGACATTCCCAAAAGAAAACATAGGATTAGGATTTTGACTATAGCCACATCTGAAGAAAATACAGATTATGGTTTTATTCAAAAAATCGATAGTAGAGACATTAAGAAAAACATAAGATGGCTTTGTTTTCACAAAATATCAGTATCTGTGAAAGAAAACATAGGGGATTAGGGTGGATTTAAAACCCAAAATAGTAGTAGACATTTTAAAACAAAACATAGTAATTAAGGTTTTGGTTCAAAAATAGTAGACATTCCCACGAAAACATAGGTTTACGGATTTGATTCAAAATTAGGGCGCCATTAAGAGCGACATGGATCTCAGGATGCATTGAAAGACTAGGAGATAGGAGACATTTCCAAAAAGTAAAACATAGGATTTAGGTTTTGATTAGATGATAGAAGCGTCCAAAACTGAGATGTACCTGCTTTTATTGATATCAGACGATATCAAAAGAAACAAAGTATTAAGGTTTTGATTCAGAAATAGTAGATATTAAGCAAAAGAAACATGGGATTCGGTTTGCTGATATAGGAGACATTATGAAAAGAAAGATTGCTAGAATTTGATTAAGAATAAGTCGATAAGATTTAAACTTAGGGTTTTCAATGAAAATCATAAAGATTAAGGTCTCGTCTCAAAATGCGACAGCCCTGAGGATTAGAGTTACCGATTAAAAACATAGGAGGCATTCCATAAGATAAACACATGGGTTACAGGTTTTGATTTGATATGAGAAAGAAATACATTGGATTAAGAAAGCATAGGATTAGATGATAGACCATATGAAAAGTTAAAACATTCGAATAAGTGTTTTGATTCAAAAATAAGGAGAAATTCTCAAAAAAAAAAATAGGATTTAGGTTTTGATTCAAGAATATAAGTCATTTTGAGAAAATATTATAGGATTAGATTTTTGATTGAAAACCTTAATTTAGGTGACATTCGAAAAAGAAACATGACCAGAGTTTAGTTGAAAAAGTAGACATATCGAAAAGAAAACATAGTATTAGGATTTATTTTAAAAATAGGCGACATTCGAAACCGCAAAAAAGATTAGATTTTCATTGAAAACTAAAAATAGGAGACATTAAAAAACATAGATTTAAGGTTTTGATTGAAAGATAGAAGACATCCGAAAAAGAAAACTTAAGAGTGTGATTTTTATTCAAAAATATCAGACATTACGAAAAGAAAACATAATAAGAGATTCCCAAAACAAAAGATAGGATTAGGGCTTTGATTAAAAAAAAAAGAGTCATTTCGAAAAGAAAACAAAGTATTAGGGTTTTGATTGAAAACTAAAAATTAGGACACATTCTGAAAAGGAAACATAGGATTATATTTTTGAATAAAAAATAGAAGGCATTCCAAAAAGAAAACATAGGTTACGGTTTTGATTGAAAATAAGAGAAATTACTTTAAGAAAACATAGGATTAGGGTATTGGTTAAAAAATAGGAGCCATTCCGAAAAGAAAACATAGGATGAGTGTTTTGATTGAAAAATATAAGATATTCCCAAAAGAAAACATAGGAATATGGTTTGGATTCAAAATTAAAAAATAGGGACATGAAGAAAAAAACCTCTTATTAGGTTTTTGATTGAAAAATAGAAGACATTAGAATAAAAAACATGCTATTATGGTTTATTCATAAATAATAGCCACTCCGAAAAGAAATTATAGGATTAGAGTTTTGAATGAAAAATATGAGACATTATGAAAATAGAACATCGAATTATTGTTTTGATTCAAAAATAGTAGACATTCTTAAGAGAAAATGTAAAATTGGGGTTTTGATTAAAAATAGGAGGTATTAAAAAATAGGAGGTTTTGATTAAGAAATATGAGACATAACAAAAAGAAAACATATGATTAGGGTTTCGATAGAATAATATGAGGTATTTAAAAAAGAAAACATTGGATTTGGGGTTTGATTGAAAATTAGGATACAATACTATAAAAAAAACATAGTATTATGGTTTTGATTAAAAACCATAGTAGAACATTCGGAAAAAGAAAACATATATTATTAGGGTTTTGATTGAAAAATAGCGAGACAATCCCAAAAAGAAAAACATACGATTAGTGTTTTAATGCTATATATAGAGCAATCAGGGAAAGAAAACATAGGATTATGGTTTTGATTATATGAGATATTACAAATGAAACCGCAAGGATTAATGTTTTGATTAAACAATATCGAGACATTCACAAAAAGAAAAATATAAAAATTATGGTTTTATTAATAAAAATTAGGCATTGGATATAGGATTAGGGTTTGGATTAAAAATATGGGACATTACCAAAAAGAAAATATCGATTATTTGTTTTTGTTAAAAATATGAGACATTCCCACATAAAGATTAGGGGTTTTAATTCAAAAATAGGTGGAATTACGAAAAAGAGAAAAAGCAGTATTATGATTTTTATTAAAAAATTGGGGGCAAACCGAAAAGAAAACAAAATATTAGTGATTTGATTAAAAATTAGCAGAGATTCCTAATACAAAAAGAAAAAGGATTAGAGTTTTTGAGTTCAAACAAATGAGATATTTCAAATAGAAAACAAAGTTCGGATTTGATTCCAAACCAAAAATATAGGGCGCATCACGATAGGATTACGATTTTTGATTAAAAAGCGTGAGACATTCAAAAACAAAAAGAAAGGATTAGGTTTTTAATAGAAACATAGCAGACAATCCGACAAGAAAACATAATTTAGGGTTTTGACTCCAAACTGATAAATAGAAGAAATTAAGAAAAGAAACATGATATTCGTGTTCCGATTGAAAAATTGGAGACATTATGAAAAAAAAAACATAGTATTCTGGTTTTCATTCAAATATAGCAGGCATTCCGAAAAGAAAATATAAGATTAGGGTTTTGATTCAAAATTGTAAAGTAGGACACATTATTATAATAAACATAGATATTTTACAAGTATGAACAAAATTATTAAAAGAAAGGGAAAATAGATATTCACAAGTATGAACAAGATTAACAAAACTAGATCATGAGATCAAACTCTCCTAAAGTTGTGAGTCCCAGACAGCGAGCGCCAAAAACATGATTCATTGTCCATGCAAGTATGTATGTCATGCATAAATAATACAGTGGTAACTGGGAGTGGTAAGGTTGTTGAACCATAGGAACTAGACTTAAATTACTAATTCTTCTTCTAATCTCTAGTTGGACAAAGATTGGGTTGGTTTAATGAAGTAAAATAAAACAAGTAAATTAAAGAATAGCAGGAATTATCAAGCGGACTAGAATCGAGAATTCAACAACAACAGAGCATTGCCCCGGGATAATTCCTAAGAGTTGTAGTATACTAACTTGCTTCTATTGCCTACCGGATACATCCTACGGTTCTTGTGTGCCCTTAAAAGCAATGTCTTATCTATGGTTCTCAAATGCACCAAGTTTTGCTAAGGTAGCTGAGTGTTTCATACACATTGAGTTTTACAATCACACAATGCAACTACAACTATGGCAATTCACACACCATGTTTTATTTAACCAACTGTGCAAATCAAACACATCAAGTTATGGAATTCAAGATTTAACACAAGAAACCAATAGAACTCCGTGGACAATTAAAAGCGAGTATTCAAATTATATAGAGAATCATAGTTCATGTCTCGGGCACCGTGGACGGTTAACCCCTCATAGATGGGTACAACATGGAAGGAATAAATAAAAGGCTAAGGAAAGAAGACATTACTCCCTCCTTCTCAAGATAATCTTCCTAGTTGAGCGTCTTTAATGGTAACCCTACTTTCGTTGTGCCTTCTATTCGTCTTTCATCCCCATAGATGGTGTGTTGACACTTGGTTATTGCCCTCATCCAAGTTCTCTTGGTGGGGAAGAAAATCCCCAAACAAAAACTAGGTTGAAACCCAAGAAATATGGAGTTAAAAGGCTGATTTCAAGCTCGACACAGTCTAAGCACAGTTGTGCTTAGACTGTATTTCTTGTTGACATTTCTGAATGAATTGGCTGAGTGCTCAACTAGGAAAATTAGGGAGAGAAGCATGATCGTGCTCCACTTGTGGTTTGCATGTGCACGACCGTGCCATGAGCATCCCGAGCGTGCTTCCCTTGATTGGTAGAAACTATCTATAGAGTGAGAAAATCAGGAGAAGGAGCACGGTCATGCTGAGACCATGCTTGGCCTGAAAGCACCTCCTACTTGAGATTATCACTAGGTCATTTTTAGAGCTGAAACAATCGAGGGGACGAGAGCATGACCGTGCTTTTCCCGTGTGTAACTAGTGCATTAAGCAAAATCTTCATTCTTTGCTTGATTAATCCACGATTTCTCTCAAAATTTCTTTGAGTCCTTGAGTCCTGAACAAAGAAGAAATATACCAAGAATGGCACCGAATATGCACAAAAGTATACTAAAGGACAAGTAAAAGAATGAATTAAGGGTACATAAATACGATATGAAATGTACTTATCATCAGGATTAGGGTTTTAATTAAAAGATAGCAGACATTCTAAAAAGAAAAGAAAGGAATAGGGTTTTGATTCAAAATTAGGAGACATTGTGAAAAGAAAAACAAAAAATTAAGGTTTTGATTCAAAACCAAAAAATAGGACATTCTGAAAACAAAACATAGGATTAGGGTTTTGACTGAAAGATAGAAGATATTATGAAAAGAAAAAATAGGATTCTAGTTTAGATTAAAAAAATATGAGGCATTTCGAAAAGAAGACAAAATATTAAGGTTTTGATTGAAAAATAGTAGATATTACTATAAAAAAACATAGGATTATGGTTTTGAATGAAAAATATGAGACATTATTATAGGAAAACATAGGATTATAGTTTTGATTCAAAAATAGTAGATATTCTAAAAAGAATAGAAAGGATTAGGTTTTTGAATTAGTGTTTTGATTCAAAAAGAAAAGTAGGGAACACTTCAAAAAGGAAACATAGAATTAGGGCTTTGATTTAGAAATAGCAGACATTCAACAAAGAAATTTTAGGTTTTGGGTTTTGATAAAAAAATTGGAGACATTCAGAAAAGAATACATAGGATTAGGGTTTTGATTCAAACTAAAAAGTATTTGAAATTATGAAAATAAAATATAGGATTATTGTTTTGATTAAAAAATTGATGACATAGGATTAGGGTTTTTATTGAAAAATATGGGACATTCTGAAAGTAAAACATAGGATTAGGATTTTGATTCAAATATTGTAGGCATTTTGAAAATAAAACATAGGATTAGGGTTTCATTGAAAATAGGAGACATTACTATAAGAAAATTTAGGATTGGGGTTTGGATTAAAAACTAGTAGATATTCCGAGTAGAAAACATAGGATTAGCTTTTTTTAATTGAAATATAGTAGTCATTCTGAAAGTAAAACATAGGATTGGGGTTTTGAATGAAAATTATGAGACATTCTGAATATAAATCATAGGATTAGAGTTTTGAATAAAAAATAGTAGACATTCCAAGAAGAAAACATACGATTAAGTTTTGATTGAAAAAATATGAGACATTATGGAAATAAAACATAGGATTATTGTTTTGTTTAAAAATAGAAGACATTCGCAAAAGAAAACATAAGATTAAGGGTTTGATTAAAAAATAGGAGTCATTTAAAAAACTTTGGATTATTGTTTTCATTAAAAAACATGAGGCATTATGAAAGAAAACATACAATTATTGTTTAGATCCAAAAATAGCAGACATTCTAAAAAGCACAACATAAAATTAGGTTTTTGATTAAAACATAGAATTAGGATTTTGATTGGAAAATATGAGACATTAAAAAAAAATTGGATTATGGTTTTGATTGGAAAATAGGAGGCATTACTCTATGAAAGCATAGGAATAGGGTTTTTTTTAAAACCAAAAAATAGGGGACATTTGCAAAAGAAAATATATGATTATTATTTTTATTCAAAAATAACAGACATTCTCAAAAGGGAAAAATAGATTAGGGTTTTGATTAAAAAATAGAAAGCATTCCAAAAAGAAAACATATGAGACATTACTAAAGTAAAACATACAATTATCACTTTTAAATAAAAAATACTCTAAGTTTTGTTTTATTTTGAAAAATGATTAATAGGAGACATTAAAAAAAAACATATAATTCTGGCTTTTTTACAAAATAGGACAAATTACAAAAAGAAAACATAGTATTACGGTTTTGATTCAAATATAGTACCCATTGCGAAAAGAAAACATAGGATTAGTGTTTTGATTGAAAAATAGGAGACATTACGAAAAGAAAACTTAGGATTAGCGTTTTGATTTAAAAATAGTAGAAATTATAAAAAGAAAACATTGAATTACGGTTTTCATTTAAAAATAGTAGAAATTACAAAAAGAAATTATACGACTATGGTTTTGATTGAAAAATATGAGAAATTTCTGAAAGAAAACATAGGATTTGAATTTTAATTCAAAAATAGGTGACAATACTATAAGAAAACATGGGATTAGGGTTTTGATTTAAAAATCATAGACAATCCGTAAAGAAAATATAGGATTATGGTTTTGATTGAAAAATAGGAGCCATTCTAAAAAGAAAACAAAGGAATAGTGTTTTTGATTAAAAACCAAAAAATAGTGGACATTTAAAAAAGAAAACAAAGGATTCTGGTTTTGATTGAAAGATAGAGTTAGTAATGTTTTGTTTTGGAAATGTCTGTTTTTTTACTAAAACAAAAGACATTTTAAAAAGAAAAACATAGGATTAGGGTTTCAATTAAAAACCAAAAAAAGTTGACATTTCCAACCGAAAACGTAGGATTATTGTTTTGATTAAAAAAATGAGACATCCCGAAAAGAAAACAAAGGATTAAGGTTTTGATTCAAAATTGAAACATAGGTCATATTCGAAAAACAAAACATAGGATTAGAGTTTTGATTCAAAAATAGCAGACATTTCAAAAAGAAAAGAAATTATTAGGTTTTTCATTAAAAATTAGTAGACATTCCAAAAATAAAAAATAAGATTAGAGTTTTGATTAAAAAATAAACAAAGGATTAGGGTTTTGATTCAAAACTGGAAAATTTGACACATTCTGAAAAGAAAACATGGATTATTGTGCTGATTGAAAGATAGGAGGCATTCCAAAATAAAAACATAAGATTAGGTTTTTGATACAAATATAGTACGCATTGCGAAAAGAAACAAAGGATTAGGGTTGTGATTGAAAAAAAAAATGTGTCATTTCAAAAAGCAAACATAGGATTAGAATTTTGTTTGAAAAATAGGAGACATTTCCATAAGAAAACAAAGAATTACGGTTTTGATTAAAAACCAAAAATAGGGGACATTTTGAAAAGAAAATATTAAATTAGGGTTTTGATTAAAAAATAGCAGATATTCCCAAAAGAAAACCTAAGATTAGGGTCTTGATTAAAAAATAGGAGGCATTCCAAAAAAACTTATTATTACGGGTTTCATTAAAATATATCAGATATTACAAAAAGAAATCGTACTATTACTGTTTTGATTCAAAAATAGGAGTCATTCCAAAAAAAAAAAGGATTAGGGTATTGATTCAAAAATAGGAGGCATTACCATAAAAACATAGGATTAGGGTTTTTATTCAAAAATAGTAGACAATCTCATACATAGCATTAGGGATTTGATTTAAAAAAATATGAGACATTACTATAAAGAAAACATATGATTAGTGTTTTTTAATCAAAGATATTAGACATTTTTGAAAAAGAAAAAGCAATTAGGGTTTTGATTGAAAGATATGAGTCATTACTATTAGAAAAATATTGGATTAGGTTTTGATTAAAAATAGTAGACATTAACAAAAAAAAAACATAAGATTCTGTTTTTGATTGAAGGAAAGGATACATTCACGAAAGGAAAATGTTGGACTATGATTTTTATTCAAAAATTAGGAGGCATTATGAAAATGAAAACATAAGATTAGGTTTTTTTGATTAAAGATAAAAACATAACTTTAGGGTTTTTGATTAAAAACCAAATAATAAGGACATTTCGAAAAGAAAAACTTACGATTAGGGTTTTTTTATTTAAAAATTCTAATCTTATGTTTTTTTCTTTTGAGAATGTTTACTATTTTTTTGGATTAAAACAATAATCTTAAGTTTTCTTTTTGGAATATCTCCTATTTTTAAAATCAAAACCATAATGCTACCTTTTCTTTTGCGAATGTCTGCTATTTTTCAATCAAAACATTAATTCTATATTTTCTTACAATATATTTTTTTGGTTTTTTTAATAAATACTCTAATCCTATGTTTTTATTATAGTAATGTTTTTGATTGAAAAACATAAGATTAGGGTTTTTTTGATTGGAATATCTCATACATTTAATGAAAACCCTAATGTTATGTTTTCCTTTCGTAATGCATCCTATTTTTTAATAAAAATCCTAATGCTATGTTTTCTTCTCTTAATGTCTCTATCTTTCAATCAAAATCTGAATCCAATGTTTTCTTATATTAATGCCTCCTATTTTTCAATCAAAACTCTAATGCTATATTTTCTATTTTGAATGTCTTCTATTTTTTAATCAAAACCATAATCCTAAGTTTTATTTTGAGAATGTCTCCTCACTACAAGAAAAAAATCAATTAGCTTGGGACAATTCCCTACATAAAATTGTAAAATCCCTAGGTAATATTCATTAGCGAGGGATCTCCTAGTGATTAACATCCATGGGTAATAGCCTCGTGGGTAATACTTTACCCAGGGATTTTATAATCCCATGCTAAATGGCAACGAATTATTCCATGGGTAAATAATAAATTTCATGGTTAATTAATGTTAATCAATTCATTAAAGATAATTAATTTGCTTCAAAATATTTCCTAGGAAATCTGTTGCTAATTTAAGTTAATTAATTCATCACAGACAAGGAATTTGCTTGGAAATGTTCCTGGAGAATCCCAAGGTAATGTTATGACAAGATCCCCTTGCGTATATCCCGCAAGTGCACGGGTTTGTGGAAGTAATAATCCCGGGTGAGCGGGTATCGAATCCACAGGGAGTAGGGAGTAAAGATACTTAATTCGTTTCTTATCTATGTGGAATATCAACAATGATAAGTGTGACAATGATTCAATTCTCAACAATTAAAAGCAACAAGTAAGAGAGCAAAAGTAAGGAGGAGGTAAGGCAATCGATAAAAATGGGGTACTCGGGTGATGCTTCACCTAGGATAATCGCTTCAAGTGCAAGAACTCTCTATTATGCTTCCTAATCAATGCAATGGTGAGTCGTGGAAATCCTTACGTACATAGTCCCAAATCTAAGGTCAACTATGCCTAACTCTATTCATGTCCCGGAGGAGAGATTAAATAATCTCTCAACCTCACACTCGAATAAAGTTGCAATGAGCTCTAGGGATTCCAGGTGATAAATCTCTTCCTAATTATAAACCTAACCCTTTGGTCCAGGCGGAAGGTCCCTAACCACAATTAAGCCCTAGATACTAAGATTCCCTCAACGCTTCACTCCGTTGCACGCGCAACTAAGCCCAGTGAAGATTCATCCCTTAGACCATTCACTCTATTATGGCCGCAAAGAACTCGAGGAACGGAGGTAGAATCTATCACGTCGGAGGGGAAAGGGGATGCTCCTGTACCTCTCGACTCACCCTCTCAACCCTCTCCAACCTAGCTTTGTCTAACGCTCGTGGTGTGTCACTCACTCACAAGGTTACCAACAAGAACTCTCAACCCTAGTATCACTCTAGGGGAAATGTTCATACAATCAAGCATTCAAGATTGGAACTCACAATAAACATCAATTTATTGAAAGCATAATAAAGAAGTTCAAAGAAATGAATACATCCTAGGGTTCACAATCACCCAAGTACCCACTAGGGGTTTAGCTCTCCATGGAGCTAAGTACAATCAAAGAAATCGAATGTAAAAGCAATGAATCCATAAAGAAACCCCCTCGATGGTCGTGTCGATGGTCTTGTGGAGAGTCCTCTACTCGTCACAAGGGATCCTTTGTCCGTCCTAGGATACACCTTGCCGGATCGGTGCTGACGAAAGCTCTCCCAATAACCTTCTTCCAAACGATGCGTGATGTCGGAGCCGTAGAACCTCTCCAAAATCCTAGCCAATACCCCTCAAAACCCTAGCCGAAGCCCTCTCGCAAGTTGGGGAAAAGATGGAGAAAAGAATACCAAAATCGGAGCTGAATCGGCTTTAAATAGGGCTGGAATCGGGCGACTCCACGGGCGTAGACTGTACACGCGCCCGTGCGGAATTTCCACACGGCCGTGGATAATTTCCACACGCCCGTGTGGATTCTCTGTTTCTCTGATTTCTCGGCCGGCTGTGAACAGTGCTGCTACAATACATGCTACAGTGTCACTGCCTTTGTGAATCACGTTTACGTCGTGAATAACTTCCCAATTCCATATTTTCATCGGGGCAACGCAAACGGGCACACGTTTACGTCGTGAATCACTTGCTTCTTCAATGATATACATGTTGGTGGAGCTCTCGTTCTTATGTGCATAAATCGGAATGCTCGAGTGTGACTGCCTTTGTGCCCCTCCAAATGGATGTGCTCACTCAAATGCTAGGAGGTTGGCACACACTCTAGCATCTCACACCTGACCTATGTCTTCGCGTTTGAACCTTAGCGAGATTTCCTCCAAAATAGGTGCATTATGATCCACATTGGCCTATTTCCTTCATACTCGGCCTCACAACCCTACCTGCATAAAAGTAACATAAAAACACACATATTAGTGTAAAAACCTGAGAAAAGTAATGCTCAACATAAGGAATGAACACTTTGCATTCATATCGCACAAGCACTTATCATGTTAGCAAGGGATTTTTCATAGGCAATCCATTGCTAAATTTTTTTAAAAAAATTGAAATGTTAGTCCCTATGTAATTCCAGTGCTAATATTTACTAGGGATTATGTCCTGGGTAATTCTTTTAGTATTTGGATGTAGTAGTAATGAATCATAGCATTGGTAATCCCTTGCTAAATATACTTAGGGATTATTTGCCGGGTAATCCGTTTGTAATAAAAATTTGAAAAAAATAAGGATTATTCCCCTTGTAATCCCTTGCTAATATAAAAACAAAGTTTTTAATTATTTATTTTGAATTATATTATAAATTATAATACAAAAAAACCTCGTATTAAATCATGCATTTAGAATAATTACTAAATTTTTACTACAATATGCTAAAAATAACAATTGCAATCTAACATAACCAACTATGAAAGATTATATTAAACATTGTCAAAGACATTAAAAAAACAACATAGTTCATATTCAAAATAAATGCAAGCACATATAGCTAATATAAGTGGCAAGTACTAAAAAAATCAACACTCTCGAAGCAAGCAAACAAATACGAGAAATATGTCACAAGATAAGAACATTAACTACTAAGTTGGTGGAGTAGGATCAACATCTTCATCATGACCACATTGATTTATTTGAGAAGGTGCTTGATTTTGAGATATAAGTGATTGTAGCATTCTCCTCATTTCAACCACCTCTTGTCGAGTTTCTTGAAGCTCTTTTTGAGTTTCATGATGCTCTTGTTGATGCCACTCTTCTTGGATTTATAGTTGATTACAAATAGATGCTAACTCATTTTGTAAATCTTCATTATTTTGCATAGTAGATGTTATAGTTGAGTTACAGACATTTGAATTAGAGCATCCATAATAGGAAGATTCTAGAGAACCAAGACCATAAACTCTTTTTTGCTTCTCTCCACCAATAGCTTTAATATAAAGGGCCAATTCATCTACTACTGGAGTAGGTCCTGAGAGTGTTGATCCAGATTCTATAGAAATTGCATATTGTTTTGAGGTCAACATCTTGTCCTACAATGAAAACAAATGTTAGTAATACAGATTTAGAAGAAGAAAATGAACAACTTGTATTAAAATGTCATGTCTCTTAGAAATGCTTACATTGACTGTTTTTCACTTGAGATCTACAAAAGTTTCTCCATCATGTTTTTTAGTATGAGTATGCAAAAAAAGCTCATGTGGAGTGGCTTTTCGACCCAATTTAGATTCGTATAGCGATAAGAAATATTAAAATTTCTTAGCAACATGTAATACATAAATTTGCAAAATAAAATAAAATGAATCAAAATAAAATAAACACATCTCAATACATTTAAAACTTATATTTATACTTACAAGCTTCTTCCCATGCACAACATTAGATATTGATCATCCTGTATGGTATGGTGGCCCAGTAATGCTACGTCGATCTTTAGAAATTATCTCTTGTTTCTTCTTAAATGTAGGTCTATCCCAGATAGCTTTCCAGTGCTTGTACTCATCCTCACTTAGATACTCCGGCTTTGTTGTTGCATCTCTTATATCCCTCAAGAAATCACTATATCGCTGTGAGGCTTTAAAAAACCCAAGCATCTTTTACTTGTGCCTTTAATGAGGAATCCCAAATAAAGTGCTTCTACATAAGATAAAAAATGTCTCAATGTTCAAAACAAGTAAAAATAAAACAAACAAATTAATAAATTATAAATGATAATGAATAATATCCAAAATTCTTCAAAATAAAAGTCTCTTATAGGTTGTGACGCTGTCTTCCATGTGTATCCTTCAAAGTCAAATTTTTCCTTAAACGTTTTTGTGATTATCTTGCACATTTGCTAGATGGCTCTAACATGTCATTGTTTATGTAAAAAAAACAAGCAATAAATAGTGCACATAACAAGTACTATGATTGTCAAATTATGAATACTTACAATCCATTCAAAACTGTGATACGCAACCTCCCAACAATGGTTAAAGCTTTTTGTGTGCTACCATAGTTTGCTTGAGTATTACTAATAGCTACAACATTTTGATTGGGTTGTTGAGATCCAAGACAATTCATTGTTTCCTCAACAGTTGGAATATTGGCATTTGAAAATGGTGCACTATCATCATTTCTTGATCCTTCAATGTTTGAATGAGCATGAGAAGTGCAGCCTCCACTCCTTCCACCTATTAATCTAGTCCTTTCTTTACCTCTAGCAATTTCTATAAAATTAGAAAAATATATTAGTTGATAACAAAATAAGTCAATATATGTAAATAATACATGAAATAAATAAACTAAAACAATGTCTTTTGAAAAAAGAATATAACTTTGCAAAAGAAAACTAACAATACACAATAATTATAACTTGAAAAAAATTGCAAATCAACTACTACAATATATAAAATGTATTGCATTTGTTCACAAATATAACAAGAAAACTAATGATTACAACTCATTATCATCGGAAATGTATTCATCTTCATCATTTTCTTATTTGTCTTTGGTTTCATAATTTCTTTCAATTTCATTTTCCAGTATATCATCATGGCTATTATCAACCTCCATGGAACATCTATTTGAATCATATAGAGTTGTCGGTATATCATCGATATTGTCAATGGAGTGCTCTTGGATTTCATCTTCTTGGAATGCCAAATTTTCTAGTGGAGTATCAATAATTTATCTTGGCTTAATTTTGCATACAACCCACCAATTATCCTTGCACGTTTTATGCTTTGATAAGATGTATAATATACTTGTGTCGCTTGTCTAGATAAAATGAAGGGCTCATCCTTGGTAAACCTTCTTTTATGATTGATATCCACAAGATTGTAATCCTTATGTATCTTCATTCCAACATTTAGAGTTAGATCAAACCAATCACACTTGACCAATGTAGTCCTTTTTATTGGGAGTGCTTAATACTTTAATTGTATAATCTCCCTCAAAAGACCATAATCATCATATGATGTTGCACTGTAATTGGAACCCTTTACACAAACTCCGCTATTTATTGTCATTCTTCTCACACCATGCTTAGTTTTGTGGAATTTATACCCTTATATAAAATGCAATGGATAAGTCATCACATCTTTTAAAAACTGAGTTGTGAGATCCTTCATCTTTTGATTGGTCACATTATTATTAGTATCCCATGCCTACATAATAAGATGTACTGTTAATATTAATAGACAAAAAATCAATATAATAATATTAATAAATAAGAAGAATATATAAAGGTTAAGACTTACGTAAATCTTAAACAAGTTAGCAAATTCTTTTTCCAATTTATCGTCAACTTGTGAAACAGTTATATTAGGTGTATTTCTTACCACCTCTTCCACAAATATCCTTCAAAGGAAAAACCATTTGTGTTAAAAAAAAACTAAAAGTTTTCTATTTGATTAAATTGAAGTAGAGAAGTATACTTGACATATTGTTGAACCTCATCACAATTTAGTAAGACATAAGTTTGAGCTTGATGGTATTCTTTATCAATCAAATGTCTAGATTTTGCTTGCCCATATGATTGAGCAAGAAAACTGAATATTGATAAAAGACCTTCAGATATTTCAACCTCTCTTCCATCATCATTATGAGGTACTTTTCTTAACTTTGTGTTCACATGAGACTCAAAGTAATATGAACAAAAAGTTGATGCTTCTCCAACTATGTACGCATTACAGATTGAACCTTCAACATTGGCTTTGTTAGTTACTTTCTTCTTTCAATGACGCAGGAACCTAAATTATAAATAAGAATAGTTATATTAAATTGAAAAATAGACATTATACAAAATCATATAGGATGAATTTATATTAAAGTTTACCTCTCAAAATCGGTTCATCATATGATATTGCACTGGCCCTGCTATCTTTGCTTCATATGATAAGTGAATCGGAAGATGTTCCATTGAGTCAAAGAAACCCAGAGGGAATGTACACTCCAACTTGCACAATATTATAGGTATTTCTTCGATAAGCCTATTCATGTATTTCACCCTAATCGTCAAACAAGTAAGGTCTTCGAAAAATAAGCTTAGCCTTGTCAAACCTTTCCATACCGACAATGGTAATAATTCACGAAAGGATATAGGGATTAACATTTGCATGAATACATGGCAATCATGGCTTTCCATTCAATACATCTTATACTTTCACATATCAACACACCTTGCCATATTTGAAACATACACATCTAGAAACGGAAGTTGACCTTCACATTCACAAACTTTTTTACTCTTTACTTAAGCTTTAGCAAGCTTTAGGATATTTCCTGGTCGCTTCAGTTTTTTAAAATTCTTTATGCTTGCAATATATTTTCACATCCTCTCTTGCTTTTGCATTGTCTTTGGTTTTGCCTTCCACATCCATCACAGTGTCAAACACACTTTTAAAAATATTTTTTCAATGTGCATGAAATCAAGATTATGGCGGATGAGATTAGTGATCCAATAAGGGAAATCCCAAAATATGCTAACCTTGTGCCATCCACATGACTTACAAATAGGAGCATCCCATTGTACAACATCAACTTTTGTTATTTTCTTCAACTTTAAGTCTTCGATTTGTTTCAAAAATTGATGCCCAGAAAAAAATAGACGGAGATGGTGACTCTTCAATCTTGTTCTTTATGAAATCATATCTATTTCTTCTGAAAGGATAACGTGTAGGTAGGAATTGCCGATGACCATCAAACCACGAAACTTTACCACCATTAACAAGGCTGAAAGACTTTAATTTATCCATACAATATTGACAAGCTTTTTTGCCTGCTGTAATCCATTCTAATAGCATTATAAAAGCTGTGAAGTCACTAATGGTCCACATGAGTACTGGTCTCATCTGAAAATTTTGTTTCTTGGACACATCATATGTCTTTACTGCAACATTCAACAAATGTTTTAACTCTGCAATTAATTGTTGCAAGTACACATCTAACTTTTGCTTTGGGTTTTGGTGGCCAGGTAAAATAATAGTTAAGAACATATAAGGGTCCTTCATACACATCCATAGCGGCAAATTGTAATGTGTTATAATAATAGGTTAACAAGATTATTGCTTTCCTGATTGTCCAAATGGTTGAAACCCATCTGTAGACAACCCAAGTCTTACATTTTGAGCCTCTTTTATATCATGCCATCTTTTTTATCATGCCCTTTGTGCCACCTCATATCCTTCGCTACCACCTTTGAAGCATACAATCTTTGTAGTCTAGGTATTAGAGGAAAATAATACATCTTTTGATTATATGAATAATCTTTGTGATTCCCTATGTCTCTCTTCCTGCTTTTATATCGAGGATGGTCACAAACCTTGCAACTTCTTTTGTCACTATCCTCACACCAATATAACATGCATCCATTTATACAACAATGGATTTTCTCAAATGGAAGACCCAAGCCAGCAACAAACATTTTTGTATTATAGAAGTCATCAACCAACTTATTATTAGTTGGTAATGCCTCTTTCATAAATTGCAATACAGCATCATAACACTTCTCTGATATTTGAGACTCAGATTTTATTATTAATAATCTTGCAACGGTAGATAATTGAGTGTGCGATTCACATCCAAGCCATAAAGGTTCTTATGTTGTATCAAGCATGTCATACAATTTTTGAGTTGTAGGGTTTGGCATTTCTTCTACATTTGTATCATAATATGGATCAAAGTTAGGACTAATTGCATCAATAATCATATCCATGTATGAACTTCATCCTTCCACATCTTGTGATCTCAAAGAGTTGCACTGAGCTTCATTGCAATTTGCATATACCAAAGGTTCCCCATGACATACCCACTGACGATAATCTTGAGTAAACCCATTCCTCAGATGATACAGCTTCACATTATCAACCACTTCATACCTTCGATTTTGACACTTACAACAAGGGCATCTTATTTTATCACCATCCATAAATCTTGGTTGGTTATAAGCATATTGAATGAATGACTTTACCCCAACCACAAATTCAGCGTTAATGAATCTATGTCCGTGTGTAAGTCTATTATGCATCCACTCCCGATCAGTTCCCATTTATATTCAGATAACATAGAACAATATGATTTTTTATAATTAACACATGTTTATAGATTAAAAATATATTCAAAACACATACACCACATATGCTCACATGAATACTATTTAAAAAATATATTTTCAGAGTTTAATAAAATTGCAAATTCAAAATAAGCCTACAAATAAATTGAGATAGATTAGGTGAACATAGCATACTTTATGGTTGACAAATATAAACAAACCTGAAAAGTTTTTTTGTACATTTGACATAATTTCTCTGGCATAGTGCAGCAACTATATGGTTAACAAACATGTTAAAAATGCTGCTTTAGATAATTCAATCAAATTCTGAAGATTGACAAGGTAATGGACTATTTATCTAGTTCACGTACAAGCTAGAATGACTATATATTTGAACATGTTCTCCTTGTGGAATGATTTAATACATTATTCCCTTATTCTTAATTCATGCATATTTCTATATCTTGCATAACACATGTGATCCTTTTCTTTGTTTGTGTGAACACATTGCTATATACATACAAAAATTTCATCATATATATATATAAGCTACAGAGCAAATGAAAAAAAACATATGATTAAGAGAATAATTTTCCCTCCAAGTTCTCAACTAATTTCAACAACATTCTTCACAAAAATTTCGAATATCTTCTCAACTATCAAAAACAACAAAATAAGTTTTAAGTCACTAAAATTTTAAAAATCATGGTTAATTAAACAACAATAATATATATGCTCCAAGATATATATATATATATATCTTATGGTGGTGAAAAGAAATGCTCATTGTATACTATGTTAAAATTAGTAAAATCATCATTTAATCTTTATTTAATAAACATTGTCAATAGTTTACACAGTGTGTACAAAGAAAAACCATTGAAAAAACCATTGTTAAATAAATTCATTAATCCAACCCCCAACTAAAAACACCAAAAAAATTCAAATTCAAATGCGCATATATATATATATATATAAGAAACAAATTCAAGAATGGGATAGAAGACCTCGATGATTCGACCTCTTGGACGCGTGTACTCACGAATTGAGTTTGCAGCAGAGGAATAACCACGCATTTCACCGGTGAGTCGGTAGCTGGGAAAGGATTGCCCGCTTCCAAATATAAACACCTACTTAAATTCCTAGAAAGTACACATTCAATAGTGGTCAGCCCTTAAATCGAGAAATACCACCAAACAATCAAAATAGCTACTTATAAACAAAGCCTAATAACAAGGACTGAAGGTAAACATATGAAAATAATAATATTCATTATAAAGATGAATCCCAGCCCAACCATTTGTTGAAATGATATTAAATTATTTGATTTAAGATGTTTTTAAAAACAATCATGCAAGAATACTATTATTCAATCACCATCATTAATTAATCACACAAAGAGAACATGAATTATAAAATTATTAAATAGATTTTGATGATGAATTCATTGCACAATTAAAATTTGATCATGATTTCAGAAAATTAAATATGCTTTGAATTAAAATATTAAAATAGTAAATCATTAAATTAAAATTATTCTAATAATAATAATAATAATAATAATAATAATAATAATTCACAAAGTTGTCCTCCACGTGATCCACAAGAGTTCTATGAGTCGAAGGGGAAAAAAATTCATTCATATGAATTCTTAACATCTAAGGCTAGCAGTCACATGATAAGGAATGCATAGGAAATATTATTATCATGTTTACTTAAAAAAATGAGATAAATAGATAATAAGCACTGGCTTAAACTCAAAGTCGCTTTTGTTTTACATTGCAAAATGCCAGTGATAAAGTACCCGTGCTTGAATCAAAAGCAAAGCCACTAGCACTTATCTATATACTCTTTTTAATCCCTTGAAACTTAAAAGCATGGCATGGAATCCTTATCAACAAAGCATAAATTTACAACAACTGATCCTTCTTCACAAGCCATTGACATTGTCTCATGTATTATATGCTCCCTAGGCATGGAATACTTGTGCTCTCTGATACCTTGAAAAGCACAAGGGTGTTTAACTTAATAGCCATGCAAACAATGGACCGCCATTTATACGCATAGGGAGACACATGACTAGTTCAGATTCCTTTCTATAAATAATAATGTCGGATCAATGCAACAATTCTACTCCTTTAACCACATTGTTGTAATTTCAAGAATTATACATTCAGCTTGTAGTCTGGCAGAGGACAAGAACAACTGTAATATTTTGGACCAGTGTCTATGGAAATCATAACCACGATGCCTACTTTATAATTATTGAAATATATAAATGATACTGGAAATAAGTTAGTATCATCCATTTCATGACTGGACTGACAAATTGAAATGAGCTTACCGTACAATTTCTATCCAGAATGAATCGCAACTACACCTCCAACAAGATTATCATATTCAACCTTCTGAAATCCTGCGTCAAGAATCATTCGAGTAAATGTCTCCTGCACCATGAAAACAGATTAGAAAATAGACAAAATTAAATGATATAAACAATCCAATCAAATAGTTGAATGCACCAAAAGTCAGGTTCAATGAGTGGAACACCAAAGTAAAAGGATGCATAAAACACAACAAAAGACATGGTCCAAGACAAAGGTGCTGTAAATTCATTAAACAAAGTGTATACCAAAACATTGCAGATCCATCCTTTACACATGCGAATTTCAAGGATTGATGAATATTTACAAAGAGATAGATATCCTTATCTTGGATCACCAAATTGATAAAGTGATCTTACATCCATTTTAAGAAATGTTTGCGCAGAAAGAGGAATTTGTTGTTGGGATATTGATTTGGCCTATTTTCATATTCTTGTTGTCATTTATAGATTTTGTAAAGATTCTGATTTTTCTTAGGCTAAAACAAAATGCACACATCACCCTTATTTTCAATAATCTGAGTTCTTATAACTTGATCTTGGCAATTAAGAAAGCTAGTGGTTTTGCTCTCAGCCTTCGTCTCTCCTTGTGGTCTGAACACATTGGTCTTCATCGTGAAGAGGTTAGTAATTGGATTGGTTCTATGTTTCCCAGTCTAATAGTTTGTTTTTAGCATATTTTATGTCTAATCCCATAACCTATACACAGAATTAGCATTTGCATTTAGAGCATGCTAAGTTATACTTCCTGAAATTTTTGTTAATCATTTAACTGGAACAACTTCTACATACAGTTTCTGTTTGAGCTTTTCTTTGTCGGCTATGTGTTAGTTAGTTTATTAGTAAGATCTAGAATATTTATGGGAAAGAAATTACCTCCTTTCCAGTCAGATGTCTTCCTGCCATAGTTTGCAGGTCTATGTTATTTCACTTGATTTATCTAATTTCGTAAATCATCCTGGTTTCTTGACATTACTGTGCAATAAATTCCACAAATAATAAATTTAATAACCTTCTGTGACTAAAGAAAAATATAATATTAATGCAATAGAGAATTATATTTGCATTTGTAGAACACTAGACCAAGGAAAGTGCATGATGAATAGAAAGACTATGCAATGAAACATAAAATGTAATAGCTGAAGTCAGAGAAGATGAGCTTTTTAACTTCAATTTACTCCTGATTATGTTGTAATAAGCTTCCATTTTTTATAATTATTATCAAACCATGTATATAAATCTTGGTTTCTTGATTTTGACAAAAGAATCACCGTAGTTCAT
>NC_052490.1:9471751-9502456 GCF_009730915.1 Dioscorea cayenensis subsp. rotundata
CACGCCCATGTGGAAATTCCATAGGGGCGTGTAGAACATCCACTAGGGCACGTGTGGATGCCCGATTCCACCTATTTAATGCCATTTTTCATTTGATTTCAAAGATTCTTTTCTCCATTCTTTCCCAAGTTGAGAGCGGGCTGAGGCAAGGATTTAGAGGGATTTTGACAAGGCTTTTGGATTGGTTCTCTGGCTTCAACACCGTGCTCCACTTGGAAGAAGGTTATTAGGGGAGCTTTCGTTGGCACCTATTTGTCGAAGTGTGGCCTAGGCTTGATAAGGGGACCTTTGGAGAGGACGAGACCACTCCACAAGACCATCGACATGAACATCGAGGAGGTTTTTCTATGGATTACTTGTTTTTACATTCAATTTCATTGTTGATTGTAACTAGCTCCATGAAGAGAGCTAAACCCTC
Source organism: Dioscorea cayenensis subsp. rotundata (assembly GCF_009730915.1). NCBI lineage: Eukaryota > Viridiplantae > Streptophyta > Magnoliopsida > Dioscoreales > Dioscoreaceae > Dioscorea > Dioscorea cayenensis. The sequence continues at coordinate 9,472,170 of NC_052490.1, forward strand.
TGGTGGGTACTTGGATTTGTGAACCCTAGGATGCTATTGTTTCTTTAAACCTTTTTTATTATGTTTTTAATTGATGTTTTAATTGAGTTCGATCTTGAATGCTTGTTGAAAGATTTCTCCTTAGAGTGACACTAGGGTTCGAGTCTATATTGATAACCTTTGTGGATTTGTGACATGCTATGAGGGTTACATAAGGCTAGATTAGAGAGGGTTAAGATGGTGAGTTGAGAAGTAGCCCAGCGTCCCCTTTCCCCTTCGATTTGATTTACTCTATCTCCACATTCGAAGAGTTCTTTGTGACCATAGTAGAGTGACAGAGCTAATGGATGACCTTCGCTGGGGCTTAGTTGCAAAAGGTACCCTGAGTTAAGCGTTGAAGTGATTTTTAGCATCTAGGGCTTAATTGTGACTAGGGACCTTTCGCCCGGACCAAAGGGTTAGGTCTACACATAGGAATAGGGTTTATCACTTAGAATCCCTAGATCATCTTACAAGCTCGTACATAGTGAGAGGTGTTGAGACTAATCGGTATTACCACTGGGACTTGGTGTAGAGTTAGTCATGGTTGACCTTAGATTTTGGACCATGTATCTTAGGATCTCCACGACTCATTAATCCATTAGTTAGGAAGCATAATAGTTGGTTTTGCACCTGAAGCAATAATCCTAGGCAGAACAATATCCGAGTACCCCATTTACATCAATTGCCTTTTTCTTCTCAATTATTGTATATCTCTCTCTTATTTCTTTTATCTCTTTTTATATCAATCTTATTCATCATGGCATTGATTTATTCTCATCATAGTTAGATAGCAATCATTGTGTTTCTATTCACTATTCCCTATGGCTACAATACCCACTAACCTTGGATTTATTCGGTCATGTGAAATTTTGGACGCCGTTGCCGGGCAATAGGCGTTTTGGAAACACTTTGCACTTTACTATTTTAGCTATTTTAGCTATTTATTATTCATTCTATTTCACACTTTCTTATTCTTCCATCATTCTCATTTGTTTTCTTTTGTTATGTTCTACTTTTTCTTGCAAGGAGTTTAAATGATGATTGACCTAGTCGTTGCTCTATATTTTCAGGTCGAAGCTCTCTAGGAAAAAAGTTGATAGAAATGTTATTTCACAACAGCAGAGCAATCCATGTTATAGCACATATCATCCAATTGAAGTGGGCTACCCAAACTTATTATGGAATAATGATGGACAACATTGGGAAGCACCTCAAGAAAAATGTCAAAAGGTTGAGATAATTAGAGAGGATGCACTTCAATTACAAAAAGTATTAGCTAATTTTATTAAAGCAACTGATGTTCGTGTTCAAAATATTGAGACAACACTAAGATGTCATGAAGCCTCCTTTAAAAACCATGAGCATCAAATAGGAGGGATACTTGATACACTCTCCAAGGAACAACAAGTATTTGAGCAAGCAATTCAAGTTTATCATAGAAATGATGTGGTAGTGAACGACAATGAAGATGTTGGGAAAATTGAGTACATTGGTGCAGATAATGAAAAGAAATAAGTTGAATACCATTTTGAGTTTTTGGATTGTGTGAATGAAGATTGTGCTTGTGAGCGAGAAAATTTTCAAGGGGATTTACTAGTGTCATGTTCCTTTCAAGCCGAAAATACACAAGAAGAAGTGAATCCTAAGGTAATGGAACAAGCACCTCTCTTTGGGATTGATCAACTCATAAATTATATGAAAGAGATTTTGGGTTTGGAAGTAGATGTGGGCAGGAGATTAAAGCCATCCAATGACCCATCTATGCTACGCTTGGACAACTCCCAACCCAAATTGTTTCCTTGGAGGCCAAAGGTAAGATGGTTTTACTCTCCAACAAATATTCTGCCCCGGCAAGTAGATTTTTGGTTTAAAGGAACTAGCTATGCATGTCTAGTCGGGAGGAACACTCTTTTCAAGCTTCCATAATGAAAGGAAAAGGTATGTCAAGCTTAGTGATGTAAAACAAGCGCTTCTTTCGAGAAACCCAAGTTTTTAATGTTTTTCTAGTTTTTAGCTAGTATTTGCATGAATAAGGCTTTAAGTGTTGGTGTCTTGATACTTAGATGCTTTTGCTGAGATTTACTTGTGGACATTATGGTGTTATCATGTGCCTAATCATGTGTGGCAAAGAACCTTGGTCATTTGAGCTTGTTTTTGTGTTTTCTCTGCATTGTTAGGCAGGATTCGAGTGTATATCTCTGAGCGACCTTGTGATCCTCCACGCCCGTGCAGAATTTTCGCACGGGCGTGTGTTTCCATACAGAGACTTAGAGATTTTTCCCGAGAAGAAACAGGGGCGTGGACTTGCCCCTGTGGATGATTCTATCAACAAACAAGTGGGCGTGGGTAATTGTCGTATGCCCACGTGGTTCTCTGCAGAGAATTTCACCTCCATCCCGAGAAGACACGAGGGGCATACGCTCTATCGTTGTGAATTGCCCAGTAAGGGTCCACGCCCGTGCGGAATTTTCGCATTGGCGTTTGAATCACTTAGAGAATTTTCTTGGTTGGACAGAGAAGCCACAGAGGTGTGTGTCTGTCCCTGTGGGTCAAGCACAAGGGCTTGGAAATTTTCCGCTCGCCCATGCTTTTGTCGAGGCGTATCCTATACCGGACGAAGGAATCCTTGGACGACGAGTAGAGGACTTTCCACAAGACCATTGACATGACCATCAAGGGGGTTTCTTTATGGATTCATTGTTTTTACATTCTATTTCTTGGATTGTACTTGCTCCATGGAGAGCTAAACCGCCTAGTGGGTACTTGGGTGATTGTGAACCCTTGGATGTATTCATTTCTTTGAACTTCTTTATTATGCTTTAAATAAATTGATGTTTATTGTGAGTTCCAACCTTGAATGCTTGATTGTATGAACATTTCCCCAATAGTGACACTAAGGTTGAAGGTTCTTGTTGGTAACCTTGTGAGTGAGTGACACACCACGAGCGTTAGACAAAGCTAGGTTGGAGAGGCTTGAGAGGGTGAGTCGAGAGGCACAGCAGCGTCCCCTTTTCCCTCCGACGTGATAGATTCTACCTCCATTCCTCGAGTTCTTTGTGGCCATAATAGAGTGAATGGTCTAAGGGATGAACCTCAGCTGGGGCCTAGTTGCGCGTGCAATGGAGTGAAGCATTGAGGTGATCTTAGTATCTAGGGCTTAATTGTGGCTAGGGACCTTCCGCCTGGACCAAAGGGTTAGGTCTAAATCGAGGAAGAGATTTATCACATGGAATCCCTAGAACTCAATGCAACTCTATGCGAGTGCGAGGTGTTGAGATTGTTCGATTTCTCCTTCGGGACATGTATAGAGTTAGGCATAGTTGACCTTAGATTTGGGACTATGTGTGTAAGGATTTCCACGACTCACCATTGCATTGATTAGGAAGCATAATAGAGAGTTCTTGCACTTGAAGCGATTATCCTAGGTGAAGCATCATCCGAGTACCCCATCTTTATTGATTGCCTTGCCTCCTCCTTACTTTTACTCTCTTACTTGTTGCTTTTAATTTCTGAGAATTGAATCAATTCCACACTTATCATTGTTGATACTCCACATAGCTAAGAATCAAATTAAGTGTCTTTGCTCCCTACTCCCTGTGGATTGGACCCCGCTCATCCGGGATTATTACTTCGACAAACCTGTGCACTTACGGGATATAAGCAAGGGGACCTTGTCATTTAGCTTTTATTTTCTAGTTTTTGTGTTTGTGTTTGCATGATTACTCCCCATCTCTTATTTATAAATTTTTGTGGAATGATAAAGTCCCCTTTATGCCTTACAGGGCATTAAGGGAGCTTGGTGAGCCCTCCTTCCATTTGGTGGAAGCCCGACCGAACATGTATAGCTCTCCATAATTTGTGTTCGGGTCACATCTCGCCGTATGCACAAGAATAACCGGGGAAGTTCGTTCCACCCTCCTCATTTGTTTTCATTGTATATATCATTATGTTTTTCATGATTAGTGTACATTGGGGACAATGTACAACACTATGTGTGGAGATGGGTGTATTATATGTATTAGGGTGATTGTTTACATGCTACTGTACCCATGATGGCTTGTTCATTATTGTAAGACTCTTATTGCATGGATTAGTGATTGATTTGAGTTACGTATTTGTTATTGTACTCTATTGAATCATGTTTCACCTCTACTATTGTCTTGTGCACTGAATCTTGTGTTGATGCTTTAGGAATAGCCAACATGACTACTTTATCTCTCTTGATTGCTTAACACACAACTTTAAGTATTTGGTCTTGGAGTGTTAAGTTCTTTCATTCAAAGAACTCTTAATAACTTCTAAGTCTTGTTGAGCTAGCCCTAGTTTTGTGGCATGTAGAGTAGTTTGAAGACATGATCTAGGATGAAGTCAAAAACAAAAATGAGTCTATGTCAGTATTCCTCTGCTAATCAAGCATGAATGCATCTATGTAGACTGTAACCAAGTAGTTGGGTGGCTCTTGTGCCTAACCAGCATGTGCACCCTCCAGAAAGATTTTTGGTGCAGTCTATGTTAGTCGAACTCGAAAAAGAAAGAAAAAAGAAATGAAATGAAAATAAAAACCCGAGGGATCTTTTTGGCTACCTACTAGAGGTTTTGAGAAGAATAGGGTGTTAGTTCAAGTTTAGAGCTTAGAAGGATCTTACTTGTTCATTGGAGTCACACTTAGTATTTTAACACCTAGTACTCTTGCCTGTGGAGTGATTAGCATCTAGAGCTGTACTGATTGAAGTTAGTGGGCTAGACCAGATCAGGGCAGATGAAATACAAGGTTGGCACACATGGCACAGACATATAGAGGTAAGACAAGATCTTTCTGTTGTACTTACTGTTTGTAACTCATCATCTAGTTATCATTTTCCAATGCTTGTAAAGTCTTGTATTTATTTGAGCCGGAGGTAATACATTTATCCACTTATCATTATCTTTGTTTTTCATGATGTGTTTGCTTGGGGACAAGCAAATGCTTAGGTGTGAGGATATTTGATAAGTGTCTAAATGTACATATTTTAGTATATGTATTTGTTATCTCTAGCATGTATTTTCATTAGAATTTATGCCCGTTTTGTGCTTAATGTGCATAAACCAAGTCGCAGCACTGTAGCATATTCCATGTAGCAAAAGACTGTAGATGAAGTATTGTAGTAAAACCACTGTAGCTACCACTGTAGCACATGGGGAGTTTTCGAGTCAGGAATCTAATCATGGCATACGGCCTGAATGGTGCCCGGTATGGAGCCCGGGATGATCACTGTAGCTATAATAGAAGATATTTACTTGATGGAGTTTGCCTACCCCAAATAGTGTCAATGTTGATCTCCATAGCGAGTGGCATGACACTCGGGATGGAGGCCATTTGGAGGGTATATTAGGGATCTTTTAAGACTTTTAGGGGAGACTTCTTCTTGGCCTCTTGGGCCGCCGCCACCACATAATCTTGAGGCCTTCCGGCCATCCTCCGGCAACGATCCTTGGGGAAAACGAGCACGCATCATAACCAAGAGGGAGAGGAGCATATGAGAAGGAGTTGGAGTGAAGATCTAAGCCTCCATTGCATCACCATTCAAGGCTTCATCGATTCAAGGGGTTCAAGAATGTAGAGGGGGTTTTCTTGCTTCTTTATTGTCTTTCTTTTCCTTGTATGTTGTTTAAGTGTCCCTTGTCACGAGGGATTAACTTATTGTTGTGTTTGGATTTGGATGAACCCTAGGGCTAATCTTGTGTATGAACTTGGAATGTTGTTCTTCATTGATTTTTGATGGTTGTTTGAGATTCAATCTTTCATGCTTTCATGTCTAGAATTACATGTATGGAGAGATCCGTAATTCTACTATGAGTTGTAGGCGTAGATGTGACCTACTCACGTGTACTAGATCTAGGAGAGATTGAAAGGGGATACTTGTGCCTACACACCGAGAGATCGGGTGTTGGTAGCCCTCCATTGCTAGGTTTAAGCTGAAGGATAGTAGGTTTACTCCTATTAGAGAACTCCAAGAACTTAATCTGATCATAGGTGTGTTAATCCGGAAGAGATTCCATTTGACATTCGTATGGGATCATGTGTCACGCCCCGTCTCGCGGGTCCCACTCATGACATACCGCCACGATAACCCAAGGGAGGTCCAACACTAACTCACCCCTAGATCACCGTAAGGCTAACCTGTTTCTCGTACAAAAACAACTATAACAATAATAAACATTCTAGCAATCCAATATACCCAAATGTTCCTACACAACCCATCACTTTAATTTAAACCATGACAACAACCATTCACTTAGAGAGTATACATCTCATACACAACATAAAGCTAACCAACATATATAAAAAGTATCAAAGAAGAAAGATACATATTAATATTAGGGGTTGGTAATATCCTAGTGGATCCATCAACTACATGCCAAAAATATAAGCTTCATACACGACTTTAAGAAAATACAAACTACTACGCCAAGCACTTCACGCTGCTATCCCTGCTTGTCTGTGTCACACGGGGAGGGAAAAAAATAAAGAGGGATGAGTAACTAGGTTACTCGGTGAGTGGCTAAACATGGAGCTATATCCCATACATAATATATTAAAGTAAAAGGTAAAAAAATATATTTCAACTCCTCAAAATATTCAATATACTTTGACTGTCAAGTATAAATTAAGATATAAAAATTTACAACAATGAAATGCTCGATAAAAACTCTTTTTAAATCATCTCAAAAATCCATATGAGTAAGAAATCCAAGTTTATACTTTGGCTTAGTAACTCATAATTCAAAAATGTATAAATCATCGATTAAAAAATAAACAAATATATTTTTAAATAGCCTCAAAAACCCTCCCTCGCTAACCGTGGCGCAGTTAGGGTCGAGAGCCACCAAGATGCGCATATCTTGGCGTTGGCACTGGGAAGTTCGTGTGGTGACTCGAACAACCCAACTATATCCAAGTCGGGGCTCTACGCTCCCACCGAAATGGCATAACCGGTTTGACGAGTATTCCACGCCACCTCTAGACAGTCGGCCCGTGGAAACCATCCACACTCTCACTGCAGTAAGTATTGGGGTTTCCCCGTCACCATCAAAACCACCCCGTCAAGAACATGAAGGCCAGTAGCCCACCATTTCCATGGATATGTTCAAGACCCCAATGGGTGTTTGCATAGCAAAAATCCCAAGATTTATAACAACATAAAAAAAGTGTCCTTATTCAGGGACTATATTTACAATTAATGAACAAGAGTCATTAATATGGATAAATATCATTCTGGCCCTTAGGCTTAATATACATACCAAAAGGAAAGCAAAAGTCTAACCATGAGATCACAAATATTCACAAATAATAGTCTCATCCCAAGAGTGAATGACTTGCTCAAAAATAATTCCAATGAAACCAATTTCATCAAGAATATCATACAAAAAAACCTTCTTTGAAAATATAGTTCAAATGTATCATCATCACAATGAAATCATTTTTTTGTTTGCATAAGCTTTTTATGAACATCCCAACAAAAACATCAAGTCCCGTGAAAACACAAAAACTTGAAATCATATATTATAAAAATATAGGGTTTTCTAGATCACAAATAATATATTGAATCTTTCCAATAATCATGGAAAAAGCCAAATTATAGTTCATCATGATTTCTAAAATCACACTGAAAATATTTCAAGAGTTTTATTGGCAACAAGGAGTTTATCCTTCAGAAATAAGCAAATTTAGTATTATAAGCATGCATGATTTATAGTCCATAATTTAGTAAATCCCACTCACAAACTTGGCAAGCTAACACCCTCCAAGGTTACTTGTCTCGTAATCTCTTTTCCTTTGCTTGAAGCTTCTCCTCCTAGAAGCCGTTAAACAACCAACAAAAAGCAAGATTCAACAACAATTCTACAACCAATTAAAAAGGAAAATGTGCTTAAAAATAGGAGTAAATTGCTTCTAGAGTTTTCCAAGCACTCTAATAAGAAGATATAACAAGAATGAAACCTTTAAAATCCTCAAAATCAGCAAAAAGAACAAAAGGACTTTAACTTGGTTCGGTGCTACAGTAACCCGAACCTTGAGGTGCAAGATGTTTCTCATTTCCTCACCAAATCATGGTTTTTACAACCTTAAAAATGATTCTAATCTTTAAATCACTTCAATAATTAAGATTTCTCACAAAAATTTCAAAGAATCACAACAAGGATGAGAGGAGAGAAAAGGAGGAAGTTGATGTAGCCCTAACTCACCGATAATCTTCTCTATGCCTTAATCGAACTCTTCTTCTTGTAAGGAGATGAGATTTCCACTTCTTCTTTTGTTTGGTGATCAAAGATGAGACGTTTGAAGAGAGAAAAAATGAAGAAAAATCAGAGGAGAAGGAAGAAGGAGAGAAAAAGAAGTTAGGAATGTCCTAGAAGGTCCAAGAAGGCCGGAATGTCCTAGAAGGTCCAAGAAGGCCAATATATATGCCAAGGCTCGTGAGACAACTTTGAGACCACTTCTGAAATCTTCATGGGCTCCATGCGCCCGCATGGAGGCCGTGAGGCTTTCAGGTTGGTCCAATTCAGCCCAACAAAAAAATCGATTTTTACGAGAAACCCTCACGGGCTTCCATGCGCCCGCATGGAAACCGTGGAGGCTTTCAGATTGACCTCCAAAAACGACTCTCTCCCACTTTATAAACCTCCCCAAAAAAACCTTAACTAAGTTCCTAACACAAAAGAACACTCAAAAATACTTAAACAACAAGTTAAACTCAAGAGGCAAAACATAAGCAAAGTAAAGAAAAAGTCAAACTCCCACATCCTACCCCCCTTAAAGAAATTTCGGCCTCGAAATTTAGCATACCTCTAGTTTCAAAACAACAAGGGATATTTTACTCTTCATTGCTCCTTCTGGTTCCCAAGTTATTTCTTCTACCACATCATTCCTCCAAAGTACTTTTTACCATAGGTATGTTCTTTCTTCGAAGATTTTTTTCACTTGGTGATCCAAAAATCTTCACCGATTGCACCTCAAACGTCAAATCTTCTCTTAACTCCACTGGTGGTGTTTCAAGACAATGAGAAGAGTCAGGGATATCCTTCTTTAACACGGAGACATGAAACACATTGTGAATCTTTTTCCAACTCGGTGGTAATTCTAATCGATGAGGCTACCAGTCCAATTCTCTAGAATCAAAAAATGGACCTATATATCGGGGATTCAACTTTCCCCTACCTCGAAACCGAATTACCCCTTTCCATAGAGAAATTTTCAAAAATACTCTATCACCAACTTCAAACTCCAAGAATCTCCTTCGATTGTTAGCATAACTCTTTTGCCTATCCTGAGCTACTTTCAATCTATCTCTAATCACTTTCACTTTCTCAATAGTTTGGTGAATTAATTCCACACTTTGAAGCTTCCTTTCTCCCACTTCATCCCAACAAAGAGGAGTCCTACACTTCCTTCCATACAAGGCTTCGTATGGAGCCATACCAATGCTTGCTTGAAAGCTATTATTGTAGGCAAATTACACCAATGCTAGGTGTTGATCCCAACTTCCTTGAAAATCTATAACACAAGCTCTTAACATGTCTTCAAGGGTCTGAATGGTTCTTTCTCGATTGACCATCCGTCTCGAGGATGATAAGCAAGATCTAAACTTTAAAGTTGTACCTAGAGCCTCCTGAAATCTTGGCCAAAAACGAGAGGTAAATCTAGGGTCTCGATCTGAAACTATCGAAACTGGTACTCCATGCAATTTCACTATCTCATCTATGTACAACTTTGCCAATTTCTCCAAGGAATACTTAGTATGCACTGCTAAGAAATGTGCTGACTTTGTCAATCTATCCACTATCACCCACACTCGCATCAAAAACCTCGAGTTGTTCGTGGTAAACCCTAGCACAAAAATCCATCGTTATATGCTCCCACTTCCATTCCGGGATTGGAAGAGGTTGCAACAATCTCAAGGTCTTTGATGCTCGCCTTGACTTGTTGGCACACTAGGCACTTAGCCACAAACTCGCTATCTCTTTCTTCATTCCCCGGCCACCAATAATTCTCCTTGATTGTTCTGTACATCTTGGTACTTCCAGGATGAACTGCATAAGCTGAAGAATGAGCTTCTTCCAAAATAGCTTTCTTGAGCTCTAAATCTGCCGGAACACAAACACGTCCTCGAAACTCTAGGATTCCATCTTCTCTCGATCCCGAACTCACTAGTCTCTTCCGTATGTAACCTCTCGCATCTCTTGTATCAACTTTTTCATCATTACCCTGAAGCTCCTTAATACGATCCAACGGTGATGGTCTTACTATGAAGTGGCTACTAATGCTCCAAGTATCTTCAATGTTAAGGTCTAATCTCAAGCACTTCATTGTCTGAAAGAAGTTGCACATAGGACACCCTCAAAGAAGATACTCGAAGTAGACTTCCTACTCAAAGCATCGAGCAACCACATTTGCTTTTTCCCGGATGATATTCTATGATCAAATCATAATCCTTTTATTAATTCCAACCATCGTCGCTGCCTCAAGTTCAATTCCTTCTGAGTAAAAAGATACTTCAAGCTTTTATGGTCTGTAAAAATCCGACACGTTTCTCCAAAAAGATAATGCCTCCAAATCTTTTAAAGAAAAAGACCACCGTCGCTAACTCCAAATCATGGGTGGGATAATTCAACTCATGCTCGCTTTTAACTCGCCTAGAGGCATAGGCCACAACTTTTTCCCTCTTGCATCAACACACAACCTAAACCTTGCAGAGAAGCATCACTGTAGACTACAAACTCTTTTCCCACTTTCTCGGCAAAGTAAGCACTCGAGTCGATGTCAAGCGGTCCTTCAATGTTTGAAAGCTCTTTTCACACTCATCATTCCAAGAAAAACTTCACTTCCTTACGAGTTAACTTTGATAATGGCAAGGCAATTGAAGAAAATCCTTCCACAAATCTTCTATAATAACCCGCAAGTCCAAGAAAAACTTTCGAACTTCAGTAACATTCTTCGCCTTTCCCACTTTACAATGGCTTCAACTTTCTTTGGATCCACAAATATCCCTTCTCCCCGAAACCACATGTCCCAAGAAATCCAACTTCATAAAGCCAAAACTCGCACTTGGAGAATTTAGCATATAATTTCTTCTCCCGAAGAGTTTTGCAAAACAATCCTAAGATGTAGAGCATGCTCCCTCATTTGAAGGTGAATAGACCAAAAATATCATCAATAAAACACAATGACAAACTTGTCTAAATAAGGTCCCGAACACCCTGTTCATCAAATCCATAAAAGCTGCAGGAGCATTAGTCAAACCAAATGCCATCACCAAAAACTCATAATGGCCATAACGGGTCCGAAAAAGTCGTCTTTGGGACATCCTCCCGACTTAATCTTCAACCGATGATACCCAGCACCGCAAATCAATTTTAGAGAACACCTTTGCTCCCTTCAATTGATCAAATAAATCATCAATCCTTGGCAATGGGTACTTGTTCTTGATTGTCACCCGATTTAATTGCCTCGTAATCTATGCACAACCTCAAAGATCCATCCTTCTTCTTTACAAAGAGAATCGGGTGCACCCCAAGGTGATACACTTGGTCGAATAAAACCCTTGTCTACAAGATCTTGCAATTGAGTCTTCAATTCTCTTAGCTCTCTCTGGTGCCATCCGATAAGGTGGTATAGAAATAGAGCCGTGCACGTGTAGTAAATCTATAGCAAACTCCATTTCTCTATCGGTGGTAAACTCGGTAAGTCTTCGTGAAAAACATCCCTGAAACTCACTCACCATCGGGCATCTCTTCTAAAAGTCGGCTCCTTAACTCTTTGTATCTACCACATGAGCTCAAAAATCATTGGGCAACCCTTGCCCAACAATCTTCTAGCTTCCATGGATGAAATTAAACATGAAGGCAAAATCCTTCTCACACCCTTTAACACCACTGCGGGTCCTGGAGACACAGGAAAAGAAACTTCCTTCTTGAAGCAATCAATGGAAGCATGATGTCTATCCAACCAATCCATGCCAAGAATAGCATCAAAAATCTTTTGATCTCCAAAGGTATTAAGTCCGCCTTCAAGACAACTCCATTAATTAGCACTCGACACTCCACTGACACCAAACTCCTTACTACCTCTTCACCTAAAGGAGTTTGTATCACTAACTCACCACCCAAGGGGAAGGGTCACTATTCATGTGACATGCAAATGCAGTACTAACAAAAGAACGCTCTGACCCAGAATCAATCAATGCAAAAGCATCATGCTGGAAGATGGATAGTGTACCTGTGATCACATTAGGCCTAAACTCAGCCTCTTCCTCGGTCATGGCAAACACTCGGGTGTGAGCTCTGGTCTGAGGTCGATGGGCACCTGGCTGTGAAGTGTTGCTAGCAGCTCCCGACTTGGTAGTAACTGGGGAAGATGCTACTGGCTGAGAACCTCTGAACTGGCTAGGACGGTCCTGAGATGATGGTGTAGATCCGCCCCGTCCCAACTCTGGACATGCTGACCTCAAATGTCCCGGGTCTTTGACCGTAATGGAAGCACTTGCGAGGTGTCCGACACCGTCCCTTTATGCGGCTTTCCACAATTCTTGCACTGCTACTAGCTTCCGGGCCTCGACACTAGGAGTGCTATCGAACGTAAGTCTCGGCGATCACCACTCGAGATAGTGGAGGTCTAGTGGGGCCCTGGAGCGAGTGCCCTTGGAGGAACCCTCACTCCTACTCTTCTTGGATGGCATGTCCCCGCCTCCAAGCTTCTTCTCTTAGCTATGTTCTCTCGAACTCTCTTGCCTTCTCTAACCAACTCGCTCCGCCTCAAAGTCGATTGTACTATCTCCTTAAAACTTTGCTTGCTTGTATCATCTATTCTTTTCTCTAATACCCAAATTCAAACCAACTTCAAATTTAGAGCAGAGAACTTCCTCAGTAGGTGCTAACTCTGGAACAAAATTAGCCAAATCTTTCAATTCTGTCTCATATTCTCAGAATCGTCTTTATTTCCCTCGAACCAGCCCTCATAAACTCATGCCTCTTCCGATCACGGTGAAACCGGTGTAATATTCTTCATCAAATTCCACGCAGAAAATCGACCATGTAACCTCGCCCAAATGATCTACTCTTCAAACTTTCCCACCAAATTCGAGCTCTGCCCTGCAACAGCCTAGTAGCAACCCTGAGTCTCATCTCACCACCTAAACTCATGTCATCAAAGGTAGCAATTGCCCGCTTGACCCATTCTTTAGCAATCATGGCATCACTAGTGCCATCAAAAGAACCACATCCAAGTTGTCGAGCTTCTTTTAGCAGCTTGGACAAAACTAAGGCCTGACTTGGTCCACTGGCCTCTCCTGGGATAGAATGAACCACTGGGGCCTGTGGTGGTGCGAGTGTCTGTGTGCCGTAGGGTATCCGGGTAGTCCGAGCCCATGCCTCCCAAAAAATCCTCCAATAGTCTAAGAAGTCCTGGTACTCCTGGTAGGTAGGCTGCCTCTCCTTGGTAGCCCAATGAGACCTAAAGGCTTCTAATGCCTCAGGAGTTGGGATAGAAGCAGGCACAGGAGTAGCTCCCTGAACCTCCGGGGCATGCACAGAAACTGCCACTGCAGGATCATGCCTTGAACTGGCCTCCTGCCTAGGTGGCGATGGAGATGGGGGCGGGGTTGGTTCTCCTCGCCTTCCACCTCTCGAGCTCTTGTGTAGCAACAGCAGGGAATTAACTCTTCCACGGCGAGCGTGATCATGTAGTCGGCATCTTCATCGAAATGAAAAACATACGACATCTTTTTAGAAATCCACAATATGCACCAAGGCTATATGCAGACTCTTCTTGGATCCACTAGTAACATAGACAAAAAAAGATCAGACTTTTGACCCAATCGAGAAACTAACTCTAGATCTAGATTATACTGTCTAAATCTACACCTAAACTCTAAACCAGGGCTCTGATACCACTAAAGTATGTCACGCCCCGTCTCGCGGGTCCCACTCATGACATACCGCCACGATAACCCAAGGGAGGTCCAACACTAACTCACCCCTAGATCACCGTAAGGCTAACCTGTTTCCTGTACAAAACAACTATAACAATAATAAACATTCTAGCAATCCAATATACCCAAATGTTCCTACACAACCCATCACTTTAATTTAAACCATGACAACAACCATTCACTTAGAGAGTATACATCTCATACACAACATAAAGCTAACCAACATATATAAAAGTATCAAAGAAGAAAGATACATATTAATATTAGGGTTGGTAATATCCTAGTGGATCCATCAACTACATGCCAAAATATATAAGCTTCATACACAGCTTAAGAAAATACAAACTACTCTGCCAAGCACTTCACGCTGCTATCCCGCTGCTGTGCTGTCACCTGGGGGAGGGAAAAATAAAGAGGGGATGAGTAACTAGGTTACTCAGTGAGTGGCTAAACATGGAGCTATATCCCATACATAATATATTAAAGTAAAAGGTAAAAAAAAATATATTTCAACTCCTCAAAATATTCAATATACTTTGACTGTCAAGTATAAATTAAGATATAAAATTTACAACAATGAAATGCTCGATAAAACTCTTTTAAATCATCTCAAAATCCATATGAGTAAGAAATCCAAGTTTATACTTTGGCTTAGTAACTCATAATTCAAAAATGTATAAATCATCGATTAAAATAAACAAATATATTTTAAATAGCCTCGAAAACCCTCCCTCGCTAACCGTGGCCGCGGTTAGGTCAGGAGCCACCAAGATGCGCATATCTTGGCGTTGGCCGCTGGGAAGTTCGTGTGGTGACTCCGAACAACCCAACTATATCCAAGTCAGGGCTCTACGCTCCCACCTGAAATGGCATAACCGGTTTGACAGTATTCCACGCCACCTCTAGACAGGTCGGCCCGTGGAAACCATCCACACTCTCACTGCAGTAAGTATTGGGGTTTCCCCCTGTCACCATCAAAACCACCCCGTCAAGAACATGAAGGCCGTAGCCCACCATTTCCATGGATATGTTCAAGACCCCACGGGTGTTTGCATAGCAAAATCCCAAGATTTATAACAACATAAAAAGTGTCCTTATTCAGGACTATATTTACAATTAATGAACAAGAGTCATTAATATGGATAAATATCATTCTGGCCCTTAGGCTTAATATACATACCAAAAGGAAAGCAAAAGTCTAACCATGAGATCACAAATATTCACAAATAATAGTCTCATCCCAAGAGTGAATGACTTGCTCAAAAATAATTCCAATGAAACCAATTTCATCAAGAATATCATACAAAAAAACCTTCTTTGAAAATATAGTTCAAATGTATCATCATCACAATGAAATCATTTTTGGTTTTGCATAAGCTTTTTATGAACATCCCTAACAAAAAAACATCAAGTCCCGTGAAAACACAAAAACTTGAAATCATATATTATAAAAATATAGGGTTTTTCTAGATCACAAATAATATATTGAATCTTTCCAATAATCATGGAAAAAGCCAAATTATAGTTCATCATGATTTCTAAAATCACACTGAAAATATTTCAAGAGTTTTATTGGCAACAAGGAGTTTATCCTTCAGTAAATAAGCAAATTTAGTATTATAAGCATGCATGATTTATAGTCCATAATTTAGTAAATCCCACTCACAAACTTGGCAAGCTAACACCCTCCAAGGTTACTTGTCCGTAATCTCTTTTCCTTTGCTTGAAGCTTCTCCTCCTAGAAGCCGTTAAACAACCAACAAAAAGCAAGATTCAACAACAATTCTACAACCAATTAAAAAAAGGAAAATGTGCTTAAAAATAGGAGTAAATTGCTTCTAGAGTTTTTTCCAAGCACTCTAATAAGAAGATATAACAAGAATGAAACCTTTAAAATCCTCAAAATCAGCAAAAAGAACAAAAGGACTTTAACTTGGTTCGGTGCTACAGTAACCCGAACCTTGAGGTGCAAGATGTTTCTCATTTCCTCACCAAATCATGGTTATACAACCTTAAAATGATTCTAATCTTTAAATCACTTCAATAATTAAGATTTCTCACAAAAATTTCAAAGAATCACAACAAGGATGAGAGGAGAGAAAAGGAGGAAGTTGATGTAGCCTAACTCACCGATAATCTTCTCTATGCCTTAATCGAACTCTTCTTCTTGTAAGGAGATGAGATTTCCACTTCTTCTTTTGTTTGGTGATCAAAGATGAGACGTTTGAAGAGAGAAAAATGAAGAAAATCAGAGGAGAAGGAAGAAGGAGAGAAAAAGAAGTTAGGAATGTCCTAGAAGGTCCAAGAAGGCCGGAATGTCCTAGAAGGTCCAAGAAGGCCAATATATATGCCAAGGCTCGTGAGACAACTTTGAGACCACTTCTGAAATCTTCACGGGCTCCATGCGCCCGCATGGAGGCCGTGAGGCTTTCAGGTTGGTCCAATTCAGCCCAACAAAAATCGAATTTTTACCAGAAACCCTCACGGGCTTCCATGCGCCCGCATGGAAACCGTGAGGCTTTCAGGTTGACCTCCAAAACGACTCTCTCCCACTTTATAAACCTCCCAAAAACCTTAACTAAGTTCCTAACACAAAAGAACACTCAAAATACTTAAACAACAAGTTAAACTCAAGAGGCAAAACATAAGCAAAGTAAAGAAAAAGTCAAACTCCCACATCATGGGTTTGTCACCGAGAGATTGAGGCTAATCTACTCACGAGGTCTCTTCGTCTCAATTATCATCAATGCATCTTTAACTAATCCTAGTTCGGGACTTAATGACAACCCTAGGTGGATTCCTTGTCCAAACACTGCCTTCTCATGCTTGATGCTCCCTTGTTTATTTACATTTGTGTGCTAGTTACCCGGCCATAGATTAGTTAGTTTATTTTATTTTATTTCATTTGTTCTTCATACAAAGAATTGTAGGCTAGATAATAGGTGAAGAGTGAGTCATAATACTTCCTTGGCCCTGTGGAATACTACGACCCCTGTGTCACTCACAGGGTATTACATGGCGATCCCGTACACTTACGGATGATCAATCACGCATGATTGACCCGACACACAGATTCATTCATGCTTTGATTGCTTGATCTATTTGGGACCAGACCGATAGCAAGGGGGTTGTGACTCAAGCCGATATTTATACGATGTATGGCATCTTCGAGTGACGCCTACTCACCTTGGCCACCTTGTCGCCGATGCATTTCTTCTCCAGGGCTTGTATACACGATTGGGAGCTATATTTATTGGGCCCTATGTGAGTAGATTGATCCGTGGCATGGGTTTACTTGAGCAGACGCGAGGCATAACCGTTGTAGCAGGTACAGTACCCCTCGGACCAACCAATATATGGGCGATAGGCTTAGTGATCGCACATGGCCGACCCACACGCCACCAGGCCACTGGTGAGTCTAGTTAGTGACAGACTGAGCACAAAGAGTTAGACGCTGAGGTCGCACCTGCTCCTACCCCCGGCGCTACATCTTTACCTGACTTTGACATAAGACTGAGGGGGATTGATGGCGAGGTTTAGGCTGTGCGTCAGGAGCAGCGTGAGATTTGTGGCCAACTTCAGCAGATCATTAAGGGACAGCGCCGGCTCGAGGCAGATCTTCAACGTTTCCTCACCTCCTACTGTGGTTCATCCTCGCACACTATGGCCACTTCTTCTACCGCCATGCCACCACCACCAGCACCAGATTATGATGAGTAGCAACTTGTTGGAGCTTGTACAAATATTGTTTACTTTTGCTTGCTTTGTTTTGTATTTTGTTAAGTTGGCATGGTTCTACACTATCGACTTGTGTTGTCGAACTTTAGTTTATTTTCATCTTTGTGTTTCGTTGACTACTTTCTAGTTTCTCCTTTGTGCTTGTATTCTTTTTAAATCTTTATGGAATGATGATGTCCCCTTTTTGCCTCGCAGGGCATTAAGAGAATTTGGTGAGCTTTCTTGGTTTTAATGGAGGTCGGACGAGACATGTCTTGCTCACCACACATTTTCTCACGTCCTACCTCACGACGAACACAAGTTGAACTGGGGAGTTCGTTTTCACCCTCCTTTATTATTTGCATTGCTTCATCTTGCATGTTTTTCATAATTAGTGTACATTGAGGGCAATGTACAACACTAAGTGTGGGGATGGGTGTATTTCATGTATTAGGATCATTTGCTACATGCTAGTGTTACCTATGATGGCTTTGTTCATTCTTGTAAGATTCTTTTAGCTTGGACTAATGATTGATGTGAGTTACTTGTTTCTATGCTTTTTTGAATCATGTTTTACCCCTAGTATTGTCATGTGCACTGAATTTTTTGTCGATGCCCTGGGAATAGCCAATGTTACTACTCTCTAACTCTCTTGTATGCGTTACACACTACTTTGAGTACTTGGCCTTAGAACATTAAGTTCTATCCTTCAATGGACTCTTAAGAACTTCTAAGTCTTGTTGAGCTAATCCTAGTTTTGTGCATGTAGAGTACTCTGAAGATGTGATATAGGGTAATTGTAAAAAAAAATGAAATGAATGAAAAAGAAAACAAAACAAAATGAAAAAAAAATGAGTCTATGTCAGTATTCCTCTGCTATTGAAGCATGAATGCGTCTATGTGGACTGTAATCGAGTAGTTGGGTGGCTCTTGTGCCTAACTATCATGTGCACCCTCCGGAAAAGATTTCAAAAATGATGTTGGTGCAGTCTACGTTAGTCGGATCTGGAAAAAGAAAAAGAAATGAATGATGAAATGAAAATAAAAAAACTCTAGTGATCTATGTGAGTACCTACCAAAGGTTTTTTTGAGATGAAAGTGGATTTAGTTTCGACCTATAGATTTAGAAGGATCTTACTTGGCCATTGAAGTAGCACTTAGTAGTTTAAAACTTAGTATTCTTTGTAAGTGGAGTGATTAGCATCTAGAGCTGTAGTGATTGAAGTCCTTAGGCTAGAGCAGATTAGGGCATATGAGATATAAGATTCACTTACACGGCACAGACATATAAGGGGTGAGACAGGATATTTTTATTATGCTTATTGACTATGACTCAACATCTATGTATCATTGTCCATTGCTTTTGGAGTCTTATATTTACTTGATGCCAGAGGTAATGCATTTAGCCACTTCTCAGTCTCTTTGTTTTTCATGAGTTGATTTCTTGGGGACAAGCAATGCTTAAGTGTGGGGATATTTGATAAGTGTCTAAATGTAGATGTTTTCATGTATATATCGTATTTACTTTGCATGTATTTTGTGAGGTTTAATGCCCGTTTTGCGCTTAATCATCTTTTATTTGCTTTGTAGGGCATAAGAAAGCCATGGAGAACAAGAAGATATTATTTGGGCGAAAAGAGAAGAAAACAAGAATTTCATACTACCCCCATGCTACCCAGTATGGGGGCCATATGCAATGTAGCAGCGGAATGATTTGGAGTGTTTGCCCAGATTTCCATACTACCCAGTATGGGGGCCGTAAGCACCCCCTATGGATCGCGAATCTAGGGTTTTTGAGTCAATACCAACTTTTAGGGCAGAACAAGGACTTTTTGGCTGGACCTTTTCTTGGCTGATTTTGGGGAGACCACTTGGGAGATTTTGGGCAACCTTGGGAAGGAGAAGAAGGACAAGGAAGCTAGAAGATCATTCAAGCCCAAGGTCCAAGACTCACAAGGCAAGAAGGCAACATCATTCAAGGGGAGATTTACCACGATTTGAAGGAAGGAGACCCGCGGCTAGAGGAAGCGTCATTTGGCACTCCTTTGGCGGAGAAAGCGTCATTCGGCACATTCTTCATCTTCTCCTTCACCATTTCATCTAGGGAGTGTCATTTATGCTTTTGTTTCATGTTCTATTTGTTTGAATTGCTTGTTATGGGATGATGACACACTAGACCCCCAAGGCCACCGGGTGTTGGTGAACCTTGGGGGTTTTATCATGTATGTTGGATGATAACTTCTTAATTGCATGCTTGGGTAATTTTGAGATTTAATCCATTGTTTTCATGCTAAGTGCTACACTAAGGAGAAATCCGTAGCTCTTTTATGAATGATGCATGTAGATGTAACTTGCTCGCATGTATTAGGTCATGAATGGATTAAAAGGGGATGCTTGTATCATCACACCGAGAAATCGGGTGTTTGGTAGCCCTCCATGTAGGTTTAATCCGAAGAAGAGTAGGTTTAATCCTATGTGAGATTTCCTTGTACTCAATGCAATCGTAGGAATGTGGATTTGGAAGAAATTCCTATCTATGTTCGTATGGGATTAGGGTTCAATCGCCGAGAAATTGGGGTTGTTCTAATCTTGGAATCTCATGGTCCATTTTACCCTTGCATCTTTAGATCATCATCCATGTTGTATGATAACCCCTCAAGGAGATCCTCATCCATAGGCCTTTGCATCTCATTGATTTTCTTGCTTGCTTATTGCTTGTTCTCTCTAATTTGGTCCTAATCTCGTTTTAGCTTTAATTACTGTTAGTAGAGTAAAACCTGATAAGTGCTTGAGTAGACATATTTTTATATAAGTTTTACATACATTGAGCATCATTTTTACCATGGTTTATGTCTCATATTGTGTATTTGGTGTTCTTTTATGCATATAGGTTGTGAATGCCTTGAAGAGTAAAAAGGAAGCAAAGATAGGCTATAAAGACATAATGTTGGGAGTTCTTGTTAAATTCAAGGACCAAGACACGAGAGGAGTTCATAAACATGGAGATGTGTGCCAACTTCCAAGAAGATTCAAGTCAATTCACTAGTTGGAAGGGCACAAAGGAAGTCACATCTTCATGTTCCTTCTCTTTGGGAAGATTGCAAGACCTCTCAAAGATATGTCGGCTGTGAAAAGTTCTATAGCCTACCACATGGACATGTGGCCTCAAGAGAAGAGTGTTCAGAAATTCCACGCGCCCGGGTGGAAATTCCTGCAGCCCACGCGGCCACGTGGAAAATCCACACGGGTGCGTGGGGGCACGTGGCAGACGCGGTCTAAGGCCTATAAATAGCCGTTTTGCCCTTTTCTTTCTCATTTTTTGTGCGGCTCTTGAGGGGTGAGACGGCTAGGGTTTGGAGAGGAGGTCTTTGCGGCTTTGGAGGCGCTTCGTCACCAACTTTGATCGATTCTTCCTCCGTCATAGCATCAAGGAAGCCACCGGTGAACCTAGCTTCGGAGTGGGTCCTTCAAGACGTCGAAGCTCTCCATCAAGGCCATCAGTTCATATATAAGGGGGTTTATTTCTATGGTTTTAATGTACTTTCATTCATTGATGGTGTGTTTTGTATGTTGCTCCATGGAGAGCTAAAACCCTAGAGGGTATTTGGGCATGTGAACCTTAGGATTCTCATCTTTTGTGGATTTGCTTAGTGTTTCTATTTAATCCGAGTTTGATTAAGTTTTAATCTTGATTGTCTAATGCTTGCTTGCCTTATTGATCTTTTGGTTATTTGGTTTGCATGATTTGTTACCTTGGTGAGAGAGAGGTCTCCATTAGGGTTAGAATCTCAAGATTGAAGAGGGTTGAGAGGGCAAGTCATTAGATAGTGAGCATTCCCTTTCCCCTCCGATTGGTGTATTCTATCTCCGTTCCCTAAGCTCTATGCAACCATATTTGGTGTGAGGAGTGAGATTAAGAGATTTCTCTACCGGGACCTTGTAGGGGGTTAGGATCCTTCGCCCGGAATTAGGGTTGGATCAATCTTTAGCAATCGGATACACCTCTTGGAATCCCTAGAGTGCTTTCCGGTCATATATGGTGTGAGGTGTTAAGATTGAGCGATTTCTCCACCGGGACCTCGTAGGGGACTAGTATCGGTGATCGGGAGGCCGGATCCTATTATATTTGGATTTCCACGACTTAACTTACTCTTCATAGAAACACTTTGCTTATTCGGTACCTAATACCTGAATCCTAGGGGGAGCATTGCCCGAATATCCCACTTTTACTGATTGAGATCTCCCTCCATTTCTCCCTTGCATATTCGTCTTCGGTATTCATTTCTTCACACATTAGATCACCATAACACCTTTCCATTTATCATTAGGCTAGAAAGCAGAGAAGAAGTTAGTACTAGTAGCCCTGTTCCCTGTGGATTCGACTACCCACTCACCGGGATAATTATTACTTCGACACCCATGCACTTGCGGTTTACACGCATATTCGTACGTGTGTCAAAACTCATAACTTGAGATCTTAGGCTAGATAATAGCTCGAGAAAGAGTAATAGGAGATCCTTAGCCCCGTGGAATATGATCCTCGTATCTTCACGTGAGGTATTACTTGGCGATCACGTACACTTGCGGTGAAGCAATCAATCGTATAGGAGATTTGACAGCGTCGATGTCATACAGTTTTGAGCATTTGGACACCATAATAGTATGAGCATCATGCAGTTCTCAGTCAGATTAGGAATATACACGGAGAGCTTCACTATAACGCGGGAATACGAGCAGCTACTAATAGATTACCCTGGTGCTTTGACACCGTAGCGCGCATACAGAGCATTGTGTGGATAGGGATAATATGAGCTCGGAGTGTCCAGGGCCACGAGCCTTTCTTGACCTGCTTACCGGTACTTGCACAACATTCAGAGTAGGTCGGTGAACGGCCATGGTGATAGTACTGGAGTCCTGAGCCGGGAAGAGCTAATGTATATCTCTATTCGATGGTTCATAGCACGTTGATCCATCTAGGACACATCGTAGCAGAGTATGGGAGTATACCAGGATCAGGGTGATCTTCTTGGGCCCATACATCACTAGACTCATCGTCGAGATGGGTCTACTAGAGCGATTAGAGGGGCTGAGAAGACGATTATTCCTGCACCCCTCGGCTTAGAGACCATGCGTATGATGGGCATGACCAGACGCTATAGAGACAGGGTGTATGTGCTAAAGGTTCGCCCGACACAGTTCGTGCAGCACACAGAGATGATGGTGTGTCTTGATATTCTGCAACAGCTACTTGAGCACGACACCGCCTTACCATTCATTATGAGACCCTTTACCCCTCAGGCTCCTCCAACATGTGTGTCTAACACTCATGGTGTGTCACTCACTCACAAGGTTACCAACAAGAACTCTCAACCCTAGTGTCACTCTAGGGGAGTATTCAAACAATCAAGCATTCAAGGTTGGAACTCACAATAAACATCAATTAATTGAAAGCATAATAAAGAGATTCAATGAAGCGAATACATCCTAGGGTTCACAAATACCCAAGTACCCACTAGGGGTTTAGCTCTCCATAGAGCTAATTACAATCAAAGAAATAGAATGTAAAAGCAATGAATCCATAGAAAACCCCCTCGATAGTCATGTCGATGGTCTTGTGGAGAGTCCTCTACTCGTCGCAAAGAGTCATTCGCCCGGCCTAGGATACACCTCGCCGGATCGATGCCGACGAAAGCTCTCCCAATAACCATCTTCCAAACGACGTGCGATGTCGGAGCCGTAGAACCTCTCCAAAACCCTAGCCAGTACCTCTCAAAACCCTAGCCGAAGGCCACTCTCTAGTTAGGGAAAAAATCGAGAAAAGAATGCTAAAATCGGGGCTGAATCGGCTTTAAATAGGGCTGGAATCAGGGATCCACACGCCCTGTGGACGCCTTGTGGATTTTTTACATGGGCGTGTGGAATTTCCACACGCCTGTGTGGATTCTCTGTTCTGCAGTTTTCTCGGCGGCTGTGAACAGTGCTTCTACAGTGTTTTGCTGTATTTCTCTGCTGCAGTATCAAACTCCTCCACACTTTAGCTTTTGCTTGTCCTCAAGAAAAAATTAAATATTTTGTGCACAGATGAAGGAAATATTGGAAGTACTTGGCCTTAGGTTCACGAAAGTATACAAAAAGAGTATTCTACAAGTAAGGGAAATTTCAATATTAAACATGAAAAATCGAAGCTCTACCTAAAAACTTGAATAAAAAAGGACAACAAACCCGAAATCGTGAAAGTGTGTGGACTCACTCAAGTCAACCCAAAGTATACTTCTCAAAGCTCTAAGTATAAGGGACTTATTTATCTACAACAAGAAAGCAACACTAATTTCAAAGATGATAGTAGCTTCACACATTCTCTAAGGTAGCCCTTTCCCAAGCGGCCGCTAAGGTGGCTTTCACACTTTTGAGGTGGTAGCTCTTTCTACCGGAGTGGTAGCTTTCACTCATCGTATGAGATAGCTCTTTCTCTCATTAGGTCATAACTAGTATCCGACTTATGAGAGTAGCTTCATACTTCATAGGTGGTAGCTCTTTCCACCCAAAATGCCCAATAAACAAGAAAACTATTTTGTTCCTTCTCTTTATTTTTCAGAATTTAACATAAGAAACAACTATAACTAGTCCCTTTAACATCGAACGTGAGTTTCCAAAAGAGTTTAAAAAGTGAGTAGTGCAATGAATGTAAATCAGGCAAAAATTCCTTGAAATTCAAATAAAACCAGAGCATGAAAACATTCAATGTTGAAAATTCTTCTAAACTCAAGAATACAATCAATGCAACTAAGGTGAACCGCCATTGGCTATGTGAGCATGTATATCAATCAAGAACAATAGAAAAGATGTCTGCACTATGAAACTCCCCCCACCCCACACTTAAGTTGTACATTGTCCCCAATGTACACATGCAAGCTCACTCATAATGCATATCAATCAAGAATATATGTGGGAGACGCAATCAAAACAGTACTCCCCTGACTCCTAGTTTTGCGTTTAATGAAGCTAAATCCTTGGGAGTAGTGTTCCAACGGGTTGTGTAGCTCACACGGCCAAGTGCCGAAGCACTTTGGCCGTGCCCATGACAAAGTCTCAATTCCCAAGATGGCAAGACCATCTGCGCGCATACAAGAGGGGATTCAGTGAAGCTCAATAAAAACAAAATAACTCGAGTATATAAAAGATAGAACAATGAATACAACTCGAGATGCAAAATGAAAATAAACTCAGAAAGAGAGTCCTTTCTGAGTGAACAAGTCCAAAATAAAGTGCATAAAAGTAAGGAAATGGAAATAAAATCAAATGTCAGTGTCATGCTCTGGGTCCTCTGCTGCTGCTGGTGATGAGGAAGTACATGGTGGGTCCACCTGTGCTGGTATAGGTGATGAGGAAAATGCTGGAGGAGCTGATGGGGCCTGAGGAGACCTCGGTCGCAAGACAAATGATGAGGCGACATCTCGCTCTAAGATCTGCTGTAGTGTATCGAAATATGCCATGAATTCTGTGTACTTAGTAACTTGCGCAGCCCTAATCTCAACAATCTCTGTATGAGCCTCAGCTAACTCTGTCCGTATCACCCCCACAGCACTCTCGAGCCTCTCAAAGCAATCATGGGCTCTAGATGGTAAAAATATATGTACGGGGGTACGTCCTCTACCACTAGAGGTGCCTCTGTCTCCATCGGTGATGGTTGATGCTCGGTGGCAGGTTGAGAAGCCACAGCATCATCTCCCTCATCCTCAGCTGTCTCTGGAGCTGGTAGCACCAAAGCATAAACCCCTGTCCGAACCCTGCGGATCATGCCCATCAATCTCATCGTCTCTAGGCTCAGGGAGGCGGGTATACTCGTCTTCTCTACCCAGCAAACTGTGTCCAGTAGACCCATACCCAGCACTAATCTCATAATGTAGGGGCGCGAGAAGATCGTTCCTAATCTAGCGTAGTGCCCCTGGTGTCTAATATACTCAGCGATGATGTGTCCTAGGTGAATCGGCACACGCTGCACATCGAGTATAGGTACAGAAGCTCCTGCCGTCTAAACACACCCGTGCTATCACCACGGCCATTCACCGACCTGCTCATGAGGGCATGTAGATATCGGTATTCAAGTCAGGAAAGGCACGTGGCCTTGGACACTTCTGGCCCATACTGGCCCTGACCACATAGTGCTCGATAAGCTCTCTGCATGGTTAAAGCTCCACGATAATCTGTCGGTAACTGAGAATACTCCTCAGTTTCTGTGAACGCCACCTCATATAAGCCAAGCAAAACTGAAAACTGAGTAATGCTCAAACTATGGTGGTGTCCAAGTGCTCTGAACTGGATGGCATCAAGGCTGTCGAAACTCGCGTAAGATCTCTCTAACTCGAATGATGCTAGAACCTCCAATGCAAGCTCTCGGATGGCTGGCTCTCTAATCGTCAATAACTGCCTCCAACCACCTACTGATACGAGATCCTTGACCTCGTTTGCAAACTCATCTCCCTGCTGTAGATCTCTCAATATACTCGTATCAAGGAATCGAGTCTGACCAAACCGCAGTCTCGATAAGTGCTCAAAACGAGCCTCGTGCTCTGGAATAGTGAAACTCACACTCTCAGGGTCGAACGGTGACTCAAGCGGCCGCTTATCAGCTTGCTTCTTCGACCGAGGGGCCATAATCTGCAAAATTTGAAAGGAGATCGATCAAACAAGTTGATTAACTAATGCTGCAGAAATCCACACGGTCGTGCTGAATTTCCGCAAGCCCGTGTGGATCCACAGGCCGTGAAAACCGCATGGCCGCACCTCAAAAAATCCAAAAATACAACGTACAATTACTTCTAACTCTGTTCTAAACATAAATAATCATTCTAATTAAATAAATGAAGCATTATTAACTAGATTCATCGATGAAAATCATGAATTGACGAAGAGAACCAAGAATAGGGCTTACTGATGAGTTAAGATGAGAGAATTTAGATTCGGCTGGAAAACCTCGTGAAAATCCTACCAAATCGACGCTAAAATGTCAGAGAATGATGTGTGAGTTCTCTCAGAAGAATGGAGGATGTGAAGAAGAAGAAGAGAAATGGCTATTCTTCAAAAAGACATCGCGCGTCTTGGTGTTTTGTACATCCACACGGGCGTGCGGATATTACCTACGCCTGTGCGCCCGACCCACAGGGGCAGCCGCATGCCCTTGTGGCTTCTCTAGACATCCGAGGAAATTCCTAAGTGTTCCGCAGGCCCGTGCGGAAATGCCACACGGGCGTGGACATTCACAAGTCCAATTCACAGTGGTAAATGCACGCCCCTATGCCTTCTCGGGATAGAGAGAGCTCCTCTGCAGAGATTCGCACGGGCGTGCGGAAATTATCCACGCCCGTGCGAAGTTCACAAGGTCGCCCATAGGGGCGAGTTCACGATGCTGTTCGCTCTCGGGATAATCTGCCAAACTCTGTAGGAAATCACACGCCTATGAGGAAATTACCCACGGGCATGCGATATTCGCATGGTCATTCACAGGGGCCGCCGCACGCCCCTTCACCTTCTCTGGATGAGCTCGCAGTGTAAATCAATGGGCGTGCGGAAATACCACATGCCCGTTCGTTTTCCCTGGATGCCTTAGAAAAACCTCCAGGCTCTGCAGAAAATTTCTGAACATATTTGCACACTCAAAGCTTGCCCTATTATGCAAGTTTTAACAGTTTAAAACATGAAATAAAACTCAAACGCCCCATCTTCACCAAATCCATATGAAAACGCACGATGAATACTCAAAACATCAAATAAATTCACAGCACAAGCATCTAAAAATCAAGATACCAACACTCAACAATTTATTCATGCAAACACTACATTATTCGACTAAGAAAAATAGGAAACGCTTGGGTTGTCTCCCAAGAAGCGCTTGTTTAATGTCACTAAGCTTGACGTACCTTGTCTTACCTCACGGGGGTTCATAGATGAATGTTGCCCTCTTATCGATGACTTGGAAGCATGATGAGCACAATCTCTTGAAGGTAGAGGGTGTATTATCGGGCTTGGGGACACCTAGCAATGGTTCATCTAACTTCTTCGGTTCACGTACGTCTCTAGCAGCCTTGGAGCATTTCCGGTGGCGTCTCCTAGCCCTCTTCATTTTCCGGAGCACCTTCTTCAAGATCCCCAGCGTTGATGGTACTTCTTCTGTCGAACCAAGTATCATTACTTC
The DNA here is from genome assembly GCF_009730915.1 of Dioscorea cayenensis subsp. rotundata. Classification (NCBI taxonomy): domain Eukaryota; kingdom Viridiplantae; phylum Streptophyta; class Magnoliopsida; order Dioscoreales; family Dioscoreaceae; genus Dioscorea; species Dioscorea cayenensis. The sequence continues at coordinate 9,500,067 of NC_052490.1, forward strand.
TTCATCATCCTCTTCTTGGTCGAACAAACCCTCGTACAGGTCCGGATTGAACATTTCCTGCATGTATTCATCAACAATCTCATCAGTAATGTCTAGAAAGTATAAAGTATCATCGAAATCAAGAGAATGCCGCATGGCTTCAGGAAGGCGGTATGTGACCTTGTCATCTCCAACTCTCATAGTTAGCTCTCCGCCGTCCATGTCAATCAATGCCTTGGAAGTCCGCAAGAATGGCCTCCCAAGTATCAAGGGTACATCCGCATCATCATCGACGTCTAGCACCACAAAGTCTACAGGAAATATATACTTGTCCACCTTGACAAGTACATCTTCGATAATACACCTCGGATGTCTCACCGTTTGGTCCGCCAATTGCAAAGACATCCGAGTTGGTCTAGGCTCACCCAAGCCTAACTTTCGAAAGAAGGTGTATGGCATGACGTTGATGCTTGCCCCGGAGTTCGCCAATGCCATTTCTTCACCGATATTGCCAATGCTACACGGAATGATGAAGCTTCCCGAGTCTTTCTTCTTATTCAGCATGTTCCTTTGCAACACCGCCGAGCATGAACCATCTAGAACCACTGAAGCACTCTCCTCCAACTTCCTCTTGTTGATCAATAAGTCTTTCAAGAACTTTGCATACTTAGGTATTTGTGCCAATGCCTCAATAAAAGGAATATTAATGTGGAGTTGTTTGAACAAACTCAGGAACTTCTAGTACTGTTCATCCACTTGGTCATTTTTCAATCTAGAGGGATAAGGGATTCTTGGCTTGAAAGGTGGGGGTGCCATCTCCTTCTCTTTGCTTGTTCCATTTTCTACCTCTATAACCTCAGGTGCGTGTTCTTTTGGCATCTCACTCAGAAGCCTACCTTCAACCTCACGACCACTTCTTAAAGTGGTCGCCTTCACTTGGTCTCTAGGGTTGGTCTCTGTATTTCTCGGCAAGCTTCCATGTGGACTTTCAGAAAGTGACTTCGCAGTTTGCCCCAACTGATTTTCAAGGTTATGTAAAGAGGCGGTGTAGTTGCGAAGTGTGGCCTCAACTGATTCAAACCTTGTATTTGCAGATTGCACGAATCTAGTCAAGGCCTTCTCGAAATCATTCATTCGGGTTTCCAAACCTGAAACTCTGTTTTCCACATGCGGGGCTTGTTGTTGTGGTTGGAAACTCGGTGGCCCCATGGCCTTTGGTGGACCCTGATTGCTCCATGAGAAATTGGGATGATTCTTCCAACCCGGATTGTAGGTATTGCTATATGGGTTTCCTTGAGGTATCATGCCATTACCTACAAAATCAACGTTCTCCACCGAAAATACATCACCAATAGAGATCGGGCAATCAGAGGGAGCATGTTCTCGACCACACCCATTGCAATTCGTCACGGCCGCTACTCTGTTTGAAGTTAGAAGATCTAACTTCTTACTCAAATTTTCCACTTGAGCCACCAATGAAGTTACTACATCTATCTCATGGAGACCATCCACCTTTTTCTTCTCCCTAGTATTCTATTGGTAGTTGTTTAACCCCATTTCTTCAATTAACTGACGGGCCTTATCCGGGGTCTTGCTACCTAAGTTACCTTCTGTTGCCGCATCTAAGAGTTTCCTTGTACTCGGGCTCAAACCGTTGAAAAATGTCATAACAATCATCCACTCTGGAAATCCATGTTGCGGACACTTTCTCAGGAGCTCCTTGAACCTTTCCCATGTCTCAAATAGAGACTACAATTCCAACTGAACAAAGGATGAGATCTCATTCCTAAGCTTCGTAGATTTTTTGGGAGGGAAATAACGGCCAAGAAAAGCTTCTACCATCTCCTCCCATGTGGTAATTGATGCTCTAGGTAATGAGTGTAGCCACTGCTTCACTCTCCCCTTTAGAGAAAATGGGAAGGCTCATAACTTGATGGCATCATCCGTCACCCTGTTTAACTTCAGCATATCACACACCTCAAGAAAACTCTCTATATGACTGTTTGGATCCTCATCGGCCAAACCATTGAACTGTGCGGATTGCTATAACATGTGGATGAATGCCGGCTTCAGCTTGAAGTTCTGAGCTGTAATCGGGGGACGCACAATACTCGATTATGTCCCCAACACTGAAGGTTTGGTATAATCGGATAATGTTCACTGTTGCTCATTCTGTTCTGCTATATTTTTAGATTCTTCCACTTCCAAATCAGCTAGATTAGACTGTTCTTGCACATGCTTTTTCCCTTTGATTGTATATGCCCAAGCTTGGTATAATCGGATTATGGTTTTGACTAAAAAAAGAGACATTGCGAAATAAACATAGGATTAGGATTTTTGTTTCAAAAGCTGAAAAAAATAGGAGACATTCCAAATTAGTTCCAAAAATAGAGGACATGAATAAAATATAT
>NC_052490.1:9503456-9551607 GCF_009730915.1 Dioscorea cayenensis subsp. rotundata
TGAAGAAGACCCACAAATACATCTCCTCCCTTCTAGAGCTCATTAGGAAACATATCACAACCATTTTAGCATGAAACCGAGGCGCATTTGCCAGTTTAAATGAAGAAAATCAAATAGAATCAAATAGGGGTATCCTCAAGATAAAACAAGGATTTACCGATAAGATAAACTAAAAATCTTTGAAAATTGGTGAGTGTCTCAAATTATCGACTCAAAATCAATCTTTGGGAGAGTCGGGGGAATCTTTGGAGAATGTTTTTCTAAGCGGTTGAAGGTAGTGCTAGAGGAAAGCTTATAAGATTTATAAAGAAGGGGACTTGACTTTATGATGCACATCACCACGGGCATGACAAAATTATGCATGCCCATGTTCCTTCACACGAGAGACTCACGGGGAGGCGGGCGCCTTGCGCCTGTCGCTCTCGGAAAAAATACTCAGCCTCTACGAGCAGCACTTAGCTGCAAGGGCATCAAGAGTACCCACGCCCCGTGCGCCCGATCCACAGGGCGACCACATGCCTGCTGGCTTCTACTGGCCTGCAAGCGAGAAGAATACGCTAGAGTGTTTTGAGCGCCCATCACGAAAATTCCACCACGATCGTGGTGAGCCAAGATCCTTGCGTATATCCCACAAATGCGCGGGTTTGTCGAGTAATAATCCCGGGTGAGAGGGTATCGAATCCACGAGGGAGTAAGGAGTAAAGACACTTAGTCGATTCTTAGCTATGTGGAATATCAACAATGATAAGTGTAACAATGATTCAATTCTCAACAATTAAAAAGCAACAAGTAAGAGCAAAAAGTAAGGAGGAGGTAAGGCAATTGATAAAGATGGGGTACTCGGATGATGCTTCACCTGGGATAATCGCTTCAAGTGCAAGAACTCTCTATTATGCTTCCTAATCGATGCAATGGTGAGTCGTGGAAATCCTTACATACATAGTCCCAAATCTAAGGTCAACTATGCTAACGCTATTCATGTCCCGGAGGAGATTAAATAATCTCTTAACCTACTTTTTCGAATAAAGTTGCAATGAGCTCTAGGGATTCGGTGATAAATCTCTTCCCTAATTATAGACCCTAACCCTTTGGTCCGGTCGGAAGGTCCCTAACCACAATTAAGCCGTAGATACTAAGATCCCTCAGCGGTTCACTCTCGTTAGCGCAGCTAATCCCAGTGATTTATCCCTTAGACCATTCACTCTATTATGGCGCAAAGAACTCGAGGAGCAGATGTAGAATCTATCACGTCGGAGGAAAGGGGATCGCTCTGTGCCTCTCGACTCACCCTCTCAGCCCTCTCCAGCCTAGCTTTGTCTAGCAGCTCGTGGTGGTGTCACTCACTCAGGAAGGTTACCAACAGAACTCTCAGCCCTATGTGTCACTATTGGGGAAATGTTCATCATCAAGCATTCAAGGTTGGAACTAACAATAAAGCATCAATTTATTGAAAGCATAATAAAGTTCAAAGAAGCGAATACATCCTAGGGTTCACAATCACCCAAGTATCCACTAGGGGTTTAGCTTCCCATGGAGCTAAGTGCAATCAAAGAAATCGAATGTAAAAGCAATGAATCCATAAAAGAAACCCCTCGATGGTGCGTTAGTCGATGGTCTTGTAGAGAGTCCTCTACTCGTCGGAAGGGATCCTTTGTCCGGCCTAGGGATACACCTCGCGGATCAATGCCCGTGAAAGCTCTCCCAATAACCTTCTTCCAAATGATGCTGGCGATGTTGGAGCCATAGAACCTATCAAAACCCTAGACAATACCACTCAAAACCCTAGCCGAAGCCCTCTCGCAAGTTGGGGAAAAGGTGGAGATACCAAAATCAAGGTTGAATCGAAAGCTTTAAATAGAAATTTGGAATCGGGCGACTCCACAGGCGTGGGCCGGGTACCGCAGCGCCGGTGCGGATTCTCACACGGCAGCATAATTTCCACAGCGCCGTGTGGATTCTCTGTTCTCGATTTCTCGGTGCAGTTGTGAGCAGTCGTTGCTTTCACGAGTACATCTCTGCATTGTTGCTACAATGCTCTGCTGCAGTCTTCGACCTGAATAACTTCCCAATTCCATATTTTTCATCGGGGGTAACACAAAGCGGGCTGACGTTTACGTCGTGAATCACTTGCTTCTTCAATGATATACATGTTGGTGGAGCTCTCGTTCTTATGTGCATAAATCGGGAATGCTCGAATGTATGCTGCCTTTGTGCCCCTCAAATGGATGTGCTCACTTTCGAATGCTAGGAGGTTGGCTACACTCTAGCATCTCACACGACCTATGTCTTACGCATTTTGAACCTTAGCGAGATTTCCTCCAAAATAGGGTGTATTATGATCCACATTGGCCTATTTCCTTCATACTCGGCCTCACAACCTACATGCATAAAAAGTAACATAAAAAGCAGACATATTAGTGTAAAAACCTAAGAAAAGTAATGATCAACATAAGGAATGAACGCCCTAGCATTCATATCGCGCAAACGCACTTATCCGTGGATAGTCCACGGGCCCAATTCACGAGGCGCACCGCCCACTGTGTCTTCGAGATGGAAAGAGCTCATCTGTAGAGAGTCGCATGCAGGCGTGCAAAAATTCCCATGAAAGCGTTTTTCTGAGTTCACCTGACGAGTCCACGCCCATGTGTGCTCTCGGGATAATTTGCCAAGTCTCTGCGGAAGGCGCGTATCCGTGTGGAAATTACCCACGGGGCGTGGACCATCACAAGGTCGTTCACAGGGGCGAGTCCACATTCCTATGTCTTCTCTGGATGACCTCACGAAAAAGGCCTTGCGCCCATGTGGAAATTCCACCGCAGGCGTGTGTGTCTCTATTCATAGAAAACTTTGTAGGCTCTGTGAAAAATTTCTAAACACAAATATACACTCGAGCACGCTTTACAAAGCAACTTTAACCAAAAGAAAACGGAAAAAAATAAGCTCAAACAGTCTAAACTTTGCCAAATCCACATGAAAACACACGATGACATTAAAAACCCACAATAAAACATAGTAAAAGCATCTAAATTCAAGACACCAACACTCAACACTTTATTAGCACAAAAACTAAACTACAAGCTAAGAAAAGCTGACAAACACTTGGGTTTGCCTCCCAAGAAAGAGCTTATTTAGCGTCACTAAGTTTGACTTACCTTGACTTACCTTGTCTTACCCCACGGGGGTTCATGAAGGATGAATACTCCCTTGTCGGCATTTCTAACCTCTCCTCCATAGTACAGTTTCAGCCTGTGTCCGTTTACCTTAAATGTACCCTTCTCCGGATGGGTAATCTCAATAGCCATAGGCGAAACTTGATCCTTTCGTTCAAGTACCAAACCATCTAGACTTGAGCTTCCCGAGAAATAACCGTGAGCGAGAATCGAATAGCAACACCTGATCATCCACTATGAAGAATTCCTTTGAATCTTTAATATGCTTGTCATGCCATTTCTGAATTCTTTCCTTATAAATCGTTGCATTCTCATATGCTTTTCATTCTCCATTCATCTATCTCATTAAGATGTAGCATTCTTTGTTCCCCCGACTTGCATGAAGTCAAAATTCATGGCCTTAATTGCCCGATATGCTCTATTCTCCAATTCCACGAGGCGGGTGGCAGGGATTTTCCATAAACCAAATTATAGGGAGTGGTCCCCATTGGTGTTTTGTATGCTATTCTATGAGCCCAAAAGTGTGTCGTCCCATTCCAGACCAATCCACTTTCCTTGTTCCTGAGACTTGGTTAAGATCCTTTTTAGCTCCCTGTTTGTGAGCTTCCATAACCACTCATTTGTGGGTGATAGGAGGTAGCAAAGGCGATGATGCACCCTATGGTGCTTCAACACTTTCAGTGAGTTGTGGTGCAAAAAATGAGTCCCTCGATCGTTTATGATGATTCTTCGGGTCCTAAATTGAGCAAACAACCTCTTCAGAAATTTTACTACCATTCTAGCATTATTTGTTGGAAGGGCTTGAGCTTCCACCCATTTAGAAACATAATCAACCGCCACTAAGATGTATTGATTGCCATTAGACTTTGGGAATGGTCACATGAAGTCAATTCCCCACACATCAAACACCTCACAAAATTGAGATCGGATTTTGAGGGCATCTCATCTCTTCTAGAATAGGTTTCCGACCCTACGACAATTGTCACATCGAAGAACAAAGCTGATGGGCATCCACGGAATAAAGTTGGCAAAATAAAACCCGGCGACGAGAAATTTCTTAAGCGGTTACGCTTGAAGCATAATGTCCCCAATGGGACACGAATGACAATGTGCAATAAAGAAAACATTGAATTCGGCTTTTGATTCAAACATAGTAGACATTAAAAAAAGAAAATAAAGGATTCGGGTTTTTATTGAAAGATAGGAGACATTACTATGAGAAAACATATTACTAGGGTTTTGATTAAAAAATAGAAGAAATTTAGAAAGGAAACATAGGTTATTGTTTTTGATTGAAAAGCGAAAAAAATAGGGGGCATTTACAAAACAAAAAGATGTTACTAAGCGTTTTAATTAAAAATATAGGAGCAATTTCGAAAAGAAAACATAGGATTAAGGTTTTGATACAAATATAGTAGGCCTTCGGAAAAAAAAACATAGGACTAGGGTTTTGATAGAAAAATTGGAGACATTTGTAAAGCAAAACATACGATTATTGTTTTGATTAAAAAATAGCAGACATTCCCAAAAGAAAACATTGGATTAGGGTCTTGATTCAAAAATAGTAGATATTCCCAAAAGAAAACATAGGATTAAGGTTTTGATTCAAAAATAGGAGTCATTCCGTAAAGAAAGCATAGGAATAGTATTTTTATTGAAAAACATATGACATTACAAAAAGAAAACATGGGATTAATGTTTTGATTCAAAAATAAGAAACATTCTCAAAAGAAAAAAACATAAAATTAGGTGTTTGATTAAAAAATAGGAGCCATTCAAAAAATAATTTGGGATTAGGGTTTTGATTAAAAAATATGAGACATTCCAAAAAGAAAACATAGGATTAGGGTTTTGATCCAAAACTAAAAAATATAGTAGGATTAGGGTTTTGATTCAAATATAGTAGGCATTCCAAAATGAAAACATAGGATTTAGGTTTTGATTGGAAACCTGAATCATGTATTTTATCTTCTTAATGTCTCCATTTTGTCAGTAATGTTATCATAAATAGGAGACATTCTGAAAAGAAAACATAGATTAGGGTTTTAATTCCAAACCAAAATTTCGGTTACGTTGCCAAAAGAAAACATAGGATTATAGTTTTGATTCAAAATCCTAAAAATATTCAAGAAAGAAAGGATTAGGCTTTGGTTAAAAAATAGGAGACATTCCAAAACAACATAGGTTAGGTTTTTTATTCAAAACTAATAAATAGGGAACATTTCCAAAAAACAAATAACAGACATTCAGAAAAGAAAACATAGGATTAGGGATTTGATTCAAAACTGATAAATAGGAGACACTAAAAAAATGAAAACATAGGATATTGTTTTTGAGTGAAAAATAGGAGACATTCGGAAAGAAAACAAAGGATTAGTGTTTTGATTAAAAATGAGCAGGGATTCCCAAAACAAAAGATAGGATTATTTTTTTGATTAAAAAATATGACACATTCCCAAAAGAAAAATAAGGTTAGGGTTTTGATTCATAACTGAAAAAAAAGAGACAATCCTAAGAGAAAAACATAGGAGTAGTGTTTTATTTTATAATAATAGGCATTCCAAAAAGAAAATGAAGGATTAGGGTTTTGATTCAAATCTAAAAAATATTACACATTCTAAAAGGAAAAAAACATAGGATTATTGTTTTCGTTAAAAAATCAGACATACCTAAAAGAAAACATATTATTAGGGGTTTGATTGAAAACTGGTAAATAGTAGACATAGGATTCTGTTTTTGATTGAAAGATAGGAGACATCTCGAAAAGAAAAAATATAATTAGGGTTTTGATTGAAAAATATGAGATATTTCAAAAAGAAAATATAGGATTAGGGTTATGATTCAAAGATAGGAGACACTAATATAAGAAAACATAGGTTTAGTGTTTTGATTAAAATCTAAAAAATAGGGGAGATTTCCATTCCTATTCCTAATCTTATGTTTTCTTTTCAGAATGCGTCCTATTTTTTACTAGGAGGCCTTTCCAAAAAAAAATATATAGGATTGTTGTTTTGATTGAAAAATTAGAGACATTCTGAAAAAAAAAACATAATATTAGGTTTTTGAATCAAAGCCCTAATCCTATGTTTTCTTTTCATAAAACATAGGATTCTATTTTTGAAAGAATAATAAAGTGGTGCCCTGTGACGGGCAGGGTTGTCGAACCACACGGACTAGGCTTTTTAATTCTAATTGATCTTCTAATTTCTAGCCAGAGCACAATTCAAGGTAAAGAAGATAACAGATAAACTAAAAGGGGTAAGCATGCAGGTATGGGCTGGAAATAAACTAAGTGAGAAACACATAGATAGAGCAGTGCCCCAGACTAATCCCTTGGAGACTATCAGGTACATTCTACGGTTCTTCTAGGAGCTCAAAAATAATGTTGCATCTACAGCTCTCCAATACGTCAAGTTTTGCAAATGTAACTTACAACAAAGCAATCACAATTATGGCAATCAACACACGTTGAGTTTTACACTTACAATAACGCAATTCGAGCACATCACGTTATGCAACACATGATTTAACACAAGAACAAAATAAAAACTCCATAGCCAAAGCAAAAGTGTAAGCCAACATAATACATAAACATCCAAGTTCATATATCCAAGATACTGGATAATACTTAGCCCCTTATAGTTTTACGAAACATTACAAGACTAAGGAAAACAAAAGAAATAAAAGCCATGAAAGACTCCCCTCTTTGTTCCTTAAACCACTCTGATGGTGTTCCGAAATCCCGTTAGCTAAGCTACACTCCACTCATGCTCTCGTACGTGAGACTAATTCTAGCCCCAAAAAAATGTGAAGAGAAAAAAAGCTTGGCAGCTGCCCCAAAGAAGGAGAAGGAAAAAACCCCTCAATGAACTAGATATGGGCTTAAAAGGTAATTTTTGGGGTGAATTGACAAGGTCCCCTGCGTATATCCATAAAGTGCAGGGTTTGTCGAGTAATAATCCGGGTGAGTGGGTATCGAATCCACGGGGAGTAGGGGAATGAAAAATACTTAATTCGATTCTTAGCTATGTGAAAGATCAATGATAATGAGTGTGACAATGATTCAATTCTCAACGATAAAAAGCAACAAGTAAGAGAGCAAAAAGTAAAGAAGGGGTAAGGCAATCGATAAAGATGGGGTACCGGATAATGCTCCACCTAGGATAATTGTTTCAAGTGCAAAAAACCCTCTATTATGCTTCTTAATCAATGCAATGGTGAGTCGTGGAAATCCTTAATTACATAGTCCCAAATCTAAGGTCAACTAAGCCTAACTCTATACATGTCCCGGAGGAGAAATCGAACAATCTCAACACCTCGTACTCGCATAGAGTTGCAATGAGCTCTAGGGATTCCAAGTGATAAATCTCTTCCTAATTATAGACCTAACCCTTTGGTCCGGGTCGGAAGGTCCCTAACCACAATTAAGCCCTAGATACTAAGATCACCTCAGCGCTTCACTTTGTTGCACGCAACTAAGCCCAAGTGGAAGTTCATCTCTTAGACCATTCACTCTATTATGGCGCAAAGAACTCAAGGAGCGAGGTAGAATCTTTCACGCCCGGAGGAAAGGGGAGCTCCTATACCTCTCGACTGACCCTCTCAGACCCTCTCCAACCTAGCTTTTGTCTAGCAGCTCGTGGTGTGTCACTCACTCACAAGGTTACCAACAAGAACTCTCAACCCTAGTGTCACTCTAGGGGAAATGTTCATACAATCAAGCATTCAAGGTTGGAACTCACAATAAACATCAATCTATTGAAAGCATAACAAAAGAGGTTCAAAAGAAACAAATGCATCCTAGGGTTCACAATGCCAGGTACCCACTAGGGGTTTAGCTCTCCATGGAGCTAAGTACAATCAAAGAAATAGAATGTAAAAGCAATGAATCCATAAAGAAGTCCCCTCGATAGTCGTGTCGATGGTCTTGTGGAAAGTCCTCTACTCGTCATCCAAGGATTCCCTCGTCCAGTATAGGATACGCCTCGACGGAAGCTCCCTACCAACCTTCTTCCTAAGGAATCACGATGTCAGAGCCGTAAAACCTCTCCAAAACCTTGGCCAATACCCCTCGAAACCCTAGCCGAAGCCCTCTCTCAAGTTGGGGAAAAGATGGAGAAAATAATACCAAAATCGGGGCTGAATCGGCTTTAAATAGGGCTGGAATCGGGCGACTACACGGGCGTGGATGCTCCACGAGCCCGTGCGGAATTTCCACATGGGCGTGGATAATTTCCACATGCCCGTGTGGATTCTCTGCTTCTCTGGTTTCTCGGCCGGCTGTGAACAATGCTGCTACGGTATATGCTACAGTGTTCTACTACAGTATTCAACCTGAATAGCTTCCCAATTCCATACTTTCATCGCGGTAACACAAACGGGCACACGTTCACATCGTGGATCACTTGCTTCTTCAATGGTGTACACGTTGGTGGAGCTCTTGTTCTATGTGCATAAGTCGGAATACTCAAGTATGACTGCCTTTGTGCCCCTCCAAATGGATGTGCCCACTCGAATTTGAGGAGGTTGGCACACACTCTAGCATCTCACACCTGGCCTATGTCTTCGCGTTTGAACCTTAGCAAGATTTCCTCCAAAATTGGTGCATTATGATCCACATTAGCCTATTTCCTTCATACTAGGACTCACAACCCTACTGCATAAAAAGTAACATAAAAACACACATATTAGTGTAAAAAAACACAAGAAAAGTAATGCTCAACATAAGGAAAGAATGCTTCGCATTCATATCACACAAGCACTTATCAAACTCCGCCACACTTAAGCTTTTTGCTTGTCCTCGAGCAAAAATTAAACATTCGAGTGCGTCAATGAAGAAAATATTGGAAGTGCTTGGCCTTTAGGTTCACCAAAGTATACAAAGAGAGCATTCTACAAGTGAGGGAAAATTTTCAACACTGAATGCTGAAAAAAATCGAAACTCTAGATAAAAACTTGAATAAAAAGGACAACAAAACCCGAAATCGTGAAATTGTGTGGACTCACTCAAGTCAACCCAAGGTATACTCCTCAAAGCTCTAAGTATAAGGGACTTATTTAACTACACAAGTAACAACAATTTCAAAGATGGTAGTAGCTTCACACATCCTCTAAGGTAGCCCTTTCCAAAGCGGCCGCTAAGATGGCTTTCACACTTTCGAGGTGGTAGCTCTTTCTACCCGAGCGGTAGCTTTCACTCATCCTATGAGATAGCTCTTTCTCTCATTAGGGCATAGCTAGTATCCGACTTATGAGAGTGGCTTCATACTTCATAGGTGATAGCTCTTTCCACCCAACAAGCACAAATAAACAATAAAACTATTTTGTTCCTTTTTTTTAAAAATTTTTTTTTTTTCAGAATTTGCACAAGAAACAACTATAACTAGTCCCTTTAACATCAAACTTGAGTTTCCAATAGAGTTTAAAGAGTGAGTAGTGTAACAAGTATAAAGTCGGGGTAAAAAATTCCTAGAAATTCAAGCGAGAACTAGAGCATGAAAACATTCAATGTTAGAAATTCTCCTAAACTCAAGAATACAATGCATTGCAACTAAGGTGAACCACCATTGGCTATGTGAGCATATATCAATCAAGAACAATAGAAAAAGATGTGTGCACTATGAAGCTCCCCCACACTTAAGTTGTACATTGTCCCCAATGTAGACATGCAAAGCTCACTCAAAAATATACATCCTTCAAAAAGCAAATGTGGGAGAAGCAATCAAAAACAATACTCCCGACTCCTAGTGTTGCGTTTGATGAAGCTAATTCCATGGGAGTAGTGTTCGGACGGGTTGTGAAGCTCACACAGGCAAGTGCCGAAGCACCTTGGCCGTGCCCATGACAAAGTCTCAATTCCCAAGAAGACAAGACCATCTGCACGCACACATGAGGGGGGGTCAGCGAAGCTCAATAAAATAAAAACAACTCGAGTATACAAAAGATAGAGCAATGAATACAACTCAATGATGCAAAAAATGAAAATAAACTCAGAAGGAGAATCCTTTTTGAGTGAACAAGTCTAAGAACAAGAACAATAAAAATAAAATGCAAGAAAGTAAAGGAAAGAAAAATTAAGTGTCGGTTATCGCTCTCGGTAGCCGGTCATCATTGCAGTCTTGGTGAAGCACATAGTGGGTCTACCGAGTACAGGCGTAGAGGATGGAGGTGCTAGAGGCCGAAGGTGCGGATCTCGATGAGATCGTCGTATAAAAGTCGAGCCCGGGCCAAAAGATCCGTGTCTTGAAAGCCGTTTGCGCATAGCCCGGAGCTCGCTACATCGGTCGAATCTCTCACATCGGTCTCCGGCCACTCAATATGATCATAAGCTCGAGTACCGGTGCTCTGAGAGTTGTGGGATCTGCTTGGACACCTCCCTCAGTATCTCCCTCACTCCTGGTGGTTTCTGCGGTAGTTGTAGCAAGAATATAGACTCCTGCCCAAACCTCCGTACCAACCCCATCATCCTAATAGTATTAAACGCAAGAGGGGTAGGCACAAGCGTCCTCTCGAGCACCAAGTAAAGGTGTCACCCAAACCCATTCCCAAAATAAGTCCGGAGATATAGGGGCCGACAAACAATAAACTTACTCTTGTCGAATGACCACTGATGCTGCAGAATATCCGCTGACATGCATCCCAAGTGAAGTGGTACATTGCGGGCCATGGGTACAAAAAGAGCAAATCCGAGCTTGGTCAAAGCAGTGTGTTATCACTTTCGACACATGCCACGGACCTCTCGATAATCTGCGTGACAAATATCTGTAGCTGAGCCGGGATAAGCTAGAGGCCTTTGACAACCCCAGGTTCATACTCCCCGTGGCCACACAAAATCCTATACGCATGATATAGAGTCACGAATCTTTGGAAAATCATCGGTAATCATCCATACTCACTATGCACTGTGTAGCGACATCGTGCAGAGCCCTGTCGAATCGCGAACTCAGTGACACTCATGGAGAATGGATGTCCGAATGCTCAAAACTGTATCATCTCCGTGGTATCAAATCTCCCGTGCATTAAATGAAACACAAAAGACGCTAAAAGCTCTAGTGTCAGTGCGCGGTAAGCTGGCTCACTGATCGTCAGCAACCTCCTCCAGCTTCCCACCGCTAGCATCTGCTCAATTTCGTTAGTCACCTAATCACCCTGCTGAATATCTTTCAGCACTTGCAAATGTACGAAACAAGTCTGCCCAAACCCGAGTGCTAGAAGTCTCTCGAATCGAGCTTGATGCTCGGGGTTTGAGAATTCCATGTGTAATGGCTCGGGTGGTGTGAGTCTGAGACGATTCACTTCATTTTTCTTCACGCGAGGGGCCATATCCGTAGTACAAAAGAAGAAAATGATCAAAGAATCTCAAAAGCAATATACAGCAAAATTCCACACGGGCTTGTGGAAATTACCCACGCACGTGTGGATCTGCAGGGCGTTGAAGCTCCCGCACGGGTGCATAGCAACTCTCAAAATTTGATTTAAAACCAATTCTAAACGCTTCCTAAATATATACCATGCATGGAAATTCGCAATCAAAGATATTTGATCTATGAAAAAAAACAAGAGTTGGCGAAGAAAAGAGGATGAAAAGGTTACCGAAGAAATATTGTGAAAACTCTGAAAACTCTGAAAATCGATATGATATGTGAAGCAAAATCCTCCCAAAACAACGATGAACGGTCGAACAGATGATAAAAATTCATTCTCTGGCGACTAGAAATGAAGAATGAGATGGATCACATGGGTTTTAAGGAAAAAAATCGCGTCTCTTGGAATTTTGTGCATCCACACGGGCGTGTGGAAATTCCCCATGCCCGTGTGCCTCACTTCAAGAGCACCACAAGTGTGTACACACGTCCCTGTGCTCTCTCGGGAAAGCGCACCTTTGACTCTGACCGCTAGTGCACGGGCGTGTGGAAAATACCCATGCCCGTGCATCCAACCCACAGGAGAAGACGCACGCCCCTGTGACTTCTCAGGTCATCCGAGAAAAATACCAAGTGTTATACACGCCCGTGTGGAAAATCCCCATGGGCGTGGACATTCACATGCCCAATTCACAGGGGCAACTACACGCCCCTGTGTTTTCTCGGAATGGATAGAACTCCTCTGTAGGGTTTCACACGGTCTTGCGGAAATTACCCACGCCCGTGCGTGGTTCACAAGGTCGCTCACAGGGGCGAGTCCACGCCCCTGTGTGCTCTCGGGAAAATCAGCCCAACTCTACAGGAATTCACACGCCTGTGCGGAAATTAGCCATGGCCGTGTGACAGTCGCAAGATCATTCACAGGGGGCAGCCACACGGCCCTGTGCCTTCTCTGGATGAGCTCGCATTATACACCTAGGGGCGTGTGGAAATTACACACGGCCGTGTTTTTTCTCTGGATGACTTAGAAAAATCTGCAGGCTCTGCAGAAAATTTCTAAACATGTTTACACACTCATAGCCTGCCCTATTATGCAAATTTTACTAGTGAAAAACACGAAATAGAGCTCACACGACAAAAATTCGCCAATCCTACATGAAAACACACGATTAAAAAAATCTCAAAGTTCACAAGGAAATCTCAGCACAAACATCTAATAGATTAAAACACCAACACATAAGAAAGAATTAATGTAAACAACTAAACTAAAAGCGAAGAAAACAGTAAACACTAGGGTTGCCTCCTAAGAAGCGCTTGTTTAACGTCACTAAGCTTGACGTACCTTACCTTACCTAATGGGGGTTCATGGAGGAAGAATACTTCTCTATTGTCACTGCAAATCTCTCCGCCATAGTATGATTTCAGCCTATGTCCATTCACTTTGATTGTGCCCTTCTCCGGATGATTAATCTCAATGGCTCCATGGGGTGAAACTTCGGTTATGATATACGGACCAGACCACCTCGATTTGAGCTTCCCCGGAAATAAACGTAGACGAGAGTTAAACAGTAACACCCGATCACCTTCTTTGAAGTCCTTTGGCATCTTAATATGCTTGTCATGCCACTTCTGAATTCTCTCCTTGTATATCCTTGCATTCTCATATGCCTTCATCCTCTATTCGTCTAACTCGTTGAGATGTAACATTCGTTGCTCTCCAGATTTGCACAAATCGAAATTCATCACTTTAATTGCCCAATATGCTTTGTGCTCTAATTCCACCGGTAAATGACAAGATTTTCCATACATTAAATTAAAGGGAGTGATCCCTATTGGAGTTTTATATGCTGTTCTATGAGCCCAAAGTGTGTCATCCAATCTTTCGGACCCGATCCTCGTTTCCCTTGTTCCACCGATTTGGTTAATATTCTCTTGAGCTCTCTATTTGTGACCTCCACTTGCCCACTTGTTTGCGGATGATAAGGAATAGCTAGACGATGATGAACCCCATAGCGTTTTAACACTTTCGCCAGATGTGTATTACAGAAGTGGGTTCCCCGATCGCTAATAATGATCCTTGGAGTTCCAAAGCGGGTAAATAGCTTCTTCAAAAACTTCACCACAGTTCATGCATCATGAGTTGGAAGAGCTTGGGCTTCCACCCACTTGGAAACATAGTCAACTGCCACCAGAATGTATTGATTTCCATTGGACTTTGGAAATGGTCCCATAAAATCAATTCCCCAAACATCAAATACCTCCGCAGTGCATGGGATTTTGAGGCATCTCGTCCATTCGCGATAAATCTCCAGCCCTTTGACAACTATCACATCATAAAACAAACTAATGAACATCTTGGAATAAAGTTGCACAATAGAACCCAGCGGCTAAAACTTTCTCTGCAGTTCGACTTGAAGCATAATCCCCCCCCATTGGGCCTGAGTGACAATGCACAATGATGTTCCAACTTTCCTCTCTAGAAACGCACCTTCGAACCACCTAATCTGCACAAATATGGAACAAGTAAGGATCTTCCCAGAAAAAGTTCTTACGATCACTGAAAAATTTCTTCTTCTGCTGAAAGCTTAGACCCCCCTTCAGTACCCGTCCTGATAGATAATTTGCAAAATCTGTGAACCATGGAACATCTTTCGATTCTAATTCCTGTACCGCATACAAGTGCTCTTCAGGGAAAAAATCATTAATTTCCTTGTTTATCGGTTCTTGCCCCTCACAACCTTCTAGTCTCGACAGATGTTCGGCAACCACATTCTCTGTCCCCTTTTTATCTTTGATTTCCATATCGAATTCTTGCAACAACAATATCCACCAAATCAATCTCGGCTTCACATCTGCCTTGTTCATGAGATAACGGAGTGCAGAATGATCTGTGAACATGGTGACATTAGATAGGATGAGATATGGTCTGAATTTATCAAAAGCATACACTACTGCTAATAATTCTTTTTCAGTAGTGGTGTAATTCTCTTGTGAACTTGTGAGAGTTTTGCTAGCATAATAGATCGGTTGAAATTGCTTATTTCTTCTCTGACCCAAAACCACTCCCACTGCATAATCACTAGCATCACACATTACTTCAAACGGCTCATCCCACTTCGGTGTTGTCAGGATTGGTGCTTGCACTAACTTCTCTTTCAACACATTGAATGCATTCAGACAGTCGTTTCCGAAGTCAAAAGGGGTATCCTTCTCCAGAAGTTTGGTCAACGGTTGGGAGATTTTCGAAAAGTCCTTAATAAACTTTCTATAAAAACCTGCATGACCCAAGAAACTACGGATCCCCTTTACATTCGTAGATGGAGGAAGCTTGTCAATTATCTCAATCTTCGCCTTATCCACCTCCATACCTACCTGGGAAATCTTATATCCAAGGACAATGCCTTCTTGCACCATAAAGTGGCACTTCTCCCAGTTAAGGACGAGATTCGTCTCTTCACATCTCACTAATACTTTTTCCAAATTGTTTAAGCACGCATCAAAAAAGTCCCCGAACACTGAAAAATCATCCATGAAAACTTCCATAATATCTTCGAGAAAGTCGTCGAAACGGCCGTTATGCAGCGCTGAAATGTTGCAGGGGCGTTACACAGCCCGAAAGGCATTCTTCTATAAGCAAAGGTACCATAAGGGCAAGTAAATGTGGTTTTCTCCTGATCTTCTGTGGCTATTGGAATTTGAAAGTATCCCGACATGCCATCAAGGAAATAATAGAATTGATGTCCCGCTAGTCGTTCCAACATTTGGTCAATAAATGGCAAAGGAAAATGATCTTTCCGAGTGATGTCATTCAGTCTCCTATAGTTAATGCAAACTCGCCAACCAGTAACTATCCTAGTGTGGACTAACTCATTCTTTTCATTCTTCACCACTGTCATTCCTCCCTTTTTGGGGACAACTTGGGTTGGGCTCACCCACTTGCTATCTAATATGGGATAGATGATTCCGCCTTAACAACTTCTTTCATATTCGGGTTCAATCTTCGCTGAGGTTGGATCACAGATTTGTAGTCATCCTCTATTAGGATCTTATGAGTGCAGAATGATGGGTTTATACCCCTAATATCAGAGATCTTCCATGCAATAGCTGATTTGTGCTTTTTCAACATGCTAACAAGCTTATCCATCTGCTCCGCAAACAAGTTTGAAGCTACAATCACAGGGAGTTTAGAGTCCTCCATTAAGAATGCATATTCCAAATGTGTTGGAAGAGTTTTAAGCTCAAGTTCTGGTGGTTCAACAATTGATGGGTGCAAGCCGTCCTCTTTCAATTCATCAATCTCCTCGAAAACATTTGCCTCATGTTTGCAGTTATTCTCCTTCTCTTATAACTGAGTACCTATCTCTTTACAATCTACAACAGATATCAACGTGTCCATTCCACATAGTTCTACTTTTGAAATAACAACCCCAACTGAAAAGAGTTCCTGCCTCTGATCTTGATAGGAAGAATCAAACTGAGCAGGTATGCTTTCTACACTTTCATCCAACTGGTCACTCATTGACGCCGACGTGGATTCCTCAAACTGCTTTATCACATTATCTAATTCAGTGTTTTGCCCTTGAATCCTGGCGATGTACTCTTCAACAGATTCTTCTACTTGCTGTTGAGATGTACACTGCTCATGGTGAGAAGGACACAACATGTCATTCCATGCAATCATTTGAACTTTCTGCTCCACGTGTTCAACCATTTTCGTGATAGTGCCAAATGATTCAAACATGTTAATCATTTCCTATATAAAAAAAATACTAACGAAACGTCAGAACAATGGTAGAATGAGAAGATATGAAATAGAATGTATGGTGAAATAGCTAAGAAAACAAAGTGCAAAGTATCTCTAAACGCCTATTCCCCGGCAACGGCGCCAAAAACTTGACAAGGTTCCCTTGCGTATATCCCGGAAGTGCACGGGTTTGTCAAGTAATAATCCCGGTGAGCGGGTATCGAATCCACGAGGAGTAGGGAATAAAAAAATACTTAATTTGATTCTTAGCTATGTAAAAAGATCAATGATAATGAGTGTGACAATTATTCAATTCTCAGCATGAAAAGCAACAAGTAAGATAACAAAAGTAAAGAAGGGGGTAAGACAATCGATAAAGATGGGGTACCCGGATAATGCTCCACCTAGCATAATTGTTTCAAGTGTAAGAACCCTCTATTATGCTTCCTAATCAATGCAATGGTGAGTCGTGGAAATCCTTAATTATATAGTCCCAAATCTAAGGTCAACTATGCCTAACTTTATACATGTGCCGGAGGAAAAATCGAACAATCTGAACACCTCGCACTCGTTTAGAGTTGCAATGAGCTCTATGGATTCCAAGTGATAAATCTTTTCCTTATAATAGACCTAACCCTTTGGTCCTGGTGGAAGGTCCCTAACAACAATTGAGCCCTAGATACTAAGATCACCTCAACGCTTCACTCCGTTGCACGTGCAACTAAGCCCCAGCGGAAGTTCATCACTTAGACCATTCACTCCATTATGGCCGCAAAGAACTCGAGGAACGGAGGTAGAATCTATCACGCCGTATGGGAAAGATGACGCTGCTGTACCTCTCGACTCACCCTCTCAACCCTCCCCAACCTAACTTTGTCTAACGCTCGTGGTGTGTCACTCACTCACAAGGTTACCAACAAGAACTCTCAACCCTAGTGTCACTCTAGGGGAAATGTTCATACAATCAAGCATTCAAGGTTGGAACTAAAAATAAACATCAATTTATTGAAAGCATAATAAAGAGGTTCAATGAAACAAATACATCCTAGGGTTCACTATACCCGAGTACCCACTAGGGGTTTAGCTCTCCATGGAGCTGAGTACAATCAAAGAAATAGAATGTAAAAGCAATGAATCCATAAAGAAACCACCTCGATGGTCGTGTCGATGGTCTTGTGGAGAGTCCTCTACTCGTCGCAAGGGATCCTTTGTCCGGCCTAGGATACACCTCGCCGGATCGGTGCCAACGAAAGCTCTCCCAATAACATTATTCCAAATGAAGCGCGATGTCGGAGCTGTAGAACCTCTCCAAAAACCTAGCCAATACCGCTTGAAACCCTAGTCGAAGCCCTCTCGCAAGTTGGGGAAAAGATGGAGAAAAGAATACCAAAATCGGGGCTGAATCGGCTTTAAATAGGGCTGGAATAGGGCGACTACACGGGCGTGGATAATTTCCACAAGCCCATGTGGATTCTCTGTTTCTCTGGTTTCCTGGCCGGCTGTGAACAGTGCTGCTACAGTACATACTACAATGTTGCCACAGTGCTCTGCTATAGTGTCCGCCCTGAACAGCTCCCCAATTCCATCAATGGTGTATGTTCACGTCGTGGATCACTTGCTTCATCAATTTCATCGGGGTAACGCAAACGGGCGCACGTTCACGTCGTGGATCACTTGCTTCATCAATGGTGTACACGTTGGTGAAACTCTTGTTCTATGTGCATAAGTCGGAATGCTCGAGTGTGACTGCCTTTGTGCCCCTCCAAAAGGATGTGCCAACTGGAATATGAGGAGGTTGGCACACACTCTAGCATCTCACATCGACCTATGTCTTCACATTTGAACCTTAGTACGATTTCCTCCAAAATCGGTGCATTGTGATCCACATTAGCCTATTTCCTTCATACTCGGCCTCACAACCCTACCTGCATAAAAGTAACATAAAAACACACATACTAGTGTAGAAACCCGAGAAAAGTAATTCTCAACATAAGCAATGAACGCTTCGCATTCGTATCGCACAAGCACTTATCAGGTTTTGATTGAAAAATAGGAAACATTAGTATAAAAAAACATAGGATTAGTGTTTTGATTAAAAAAATAGCAGACATTCCCAAAACGAAATATAGGATTAGTGTTTTGATTGAAAAATATGAGACATTATGAAAATAAAATATAGGATTATTGTTTTGATACAAAAATAGCATATATTCCCAAAAGAAAAGATAAGATTAGGGTTATGATTAAAAAATATGAGACATTACTATAAGACAACATGGGATTAGGGTTTTATTTCGAAAATAACAGATATTCCAAAAAGAAAATAAAGGATTAGGGTTTTGATTGAAAAATATGTGGCATTTCGAAAGAAATAGCTGATATTCGCAAAAAAAAATATCAGATTTGGATTTTAATTCAAAAATGGAAGCTATTCAGAAAATAAAACATAGGATTAGTTTTTTTATTCAACACTGAAAAATAGGACACATTCCGAAAAAAAAAACAAAGAATAAGGATTTTGATTCAAAAGAAAATTTTTGAAAGAAAAACATATGATTAGTGTTTTGATTCAAATATAATAGTCATCCCAAAAATAAAACATACGATTAAGGTTTTGAGTGAAAAATATTAGACTTTTCGAAATGAAAACATATGATTAGGATTTTGAATGAAAAATAGGAGACATTACCATAAGAAAACATAGGATTGGGGTTATGATTCAAAAATACGAGACATTCTGAAAAAAATAACATATGTTTGGGGGCTTTGACTAGATAATAAGAGATATTCTAAAAAGAAAGCATAGGATTAGGGCTTTGATTTAGTATGAGACGTTATTATAAGAAAACATATGATTAGTGTTATGATTAAAAAATAGTAGACATTCTAAAAATAAAACATTGGATTAGGGTTTTGATTAAAAAATAGGAGGCATTCAAGAAAAACACTAAGGATTAGGGTTTTGATTAAAAAATGTGAGACAATACGAAAAATAAACATATGAGTATTATTTTGATTCAAAAATAATAGACATTCCCAAAAAAAAAAAAAAAATAAGATTACAGTTTTGATTCAAAAGTATGAGGCATTCCAAAAAGAGAGCGTAGGATTAGGATTTTTGTTAAAAAAATAGGACCCATTTTGAAAAGAAAACATAGGATTAGTGTTTTGTTAAAAATAGGAACCATTTTGAAAAAAACAATATAGGATAGGATTTTGATTCAGAAATAGCAAACTTTAAGAAAAGAAAAGAAATGATTAGGTTTTGATTGAAAAATAGGATACACTCTGAAAAAAATAGGTTAGGGTTTTGATTGAGAACTGATAAATAGGAGACATTAATGTCTTATTTTTTTGAACGAAAACCTGAATCCTATCTTTTGTTTTAGGAATCTGTGTCTATGTTTTCTTTTTGTAATGCCTTCTATTTTTGAATAAAAATCATAATCAAATGTTTTCCTTCTCTTAATGCCTCATATTTTTTTAATCAAAACCCTAATCTTATGTATTTTTTTTGCTAATGTTTGTTATTTTTTAATCAAAATTATAATCCTATGTTTTCTTTTCATTTTCTCATATTTTCCATCAAACCCTAATCCAAAGTTTCTTTTCTGAGGGGCACCTATTTTTCAATCAAAATCCTAATCCTTTGTTTTTTTTGGGAATCTCTGCTATTTATTAATCACATCACTAATCTTATGTTTTCTTTTGTAAATGTCCTCTATTTTTTGGTTTTTAATCAAAACCCTAATTTTATTTCTGTGTTTTCCTATAGTAATGTCTCCTATATTTCAATCAAAACCCTAATAATATGTTTTGTATTTGAAATATCTCATATTTTACAATTAAAAAATAATCCAATGTTTTCTTTTCAGAATGTCTACTATTTTTGAACAAAAACACTAATCCTATGTTTTCATATAGTCATGTCTATTATTTTTTAATCAAAACCCGAATCCTATGTTTTTTTTGCAATGCCTCCTATTTTTTAATCAAAAAACTAATTCTTTATTTTGTTTCCTGAATGTATGGTATTTTTGAATCAAAACCCTAATCCTATGTTTTCTATTTGGAATGTCTGTTATTTTTGAATCAAAACTCTAATCCTATGTTTTCTTTCAAAAATGTCCCCTATTTTTTGATTTTTAGTAAAAACCCTTATCTTATGTTTTCTTATAGTAATGTCTCATATTTTTCAATCAAAACACTAATCCTATATTTTTTTCTAAATGTTTACTATTTTATAATCAAAACTATAATCCTATGTTTTCTTATAGTAATGTCTCTTATTTCTCATTCAAAACCCAAATCCTATGTTTTATGATAGTAATGTCTCGTGTTTTTCATTCAAAACCCTAATCCTATGTTTGGGAATGCCTGCCATGTTTTAATTAAAATACTAATCCTATGATTTATTTTCGGAATGTATCCTATTTTTATGTTTTGAATCAAACAATAATCTTTTGTTTTTGTTTCATGTTGTCTAATTTATTTGAATCAAGCCCTAATTCTATCTTCTTTTTTTTTTTTAGAATCCATGCAATTTTTAAAGAGGGCTTTATCCTATGTTTTCTTTGTAATGTTCCTATTGTTTAACATCATCATATGTTTTCTTCGACGTCGATATGCTTTTGAATCAAAACCCTAATCTTATGTTTTCTTTCTCCTCGGATGTCTACTATTTCTCTTTAAATGAAACAACAATTGTATGTTTCTTTCTTAGTGTTCAATACTAATCAAACGCTACTAAACTCTGCAGATTTTTATTTGAATGTGCCTCATATAATTAAAACCGCACTCTTTATCTTCTTTGGTGGCAACTGTCTATTTTGAACAGTATCAAACTCTAATCCTATGTTTTCTGCCTGCTATGGGAATGTCTCTATGTAATCAAAACCCTAATCAAAGATAATATTAGGTTTTGATTCTATAGAGGTATTCAAAAAGAAAATATTGGATTAGGATTTTTATTCAAAAATAGAGACCATTACAAAAAGAAAACATAGGATTAGGCTTTTGATTAAAAATTAGTAGAGATTCGCAAAACAAAATATAACATTAGGCTTTGATTAAAAATGAGATTTAGGACATAAAGGAATATCTGCTTGATTCAAAACTAAAAATAGGAGACATTAACAAAAAGAACACGTAAAAATTATGGTTTTAATTATAAGCAAACTTTTGAAAAAGAAAATATTGGATTAGAGTTTTGATTCAAAAAATGATTAAAAATCCTCAAAAGAAAAATAGGATTAGTACTTTTGATTCAAAAACTAGAAACACATTTTAGCAGAAGAAATATTAGGATTAGGTTTTTGACTAACACTCGAAAATTTAGGGTGACATTTGAAAGGAAAACATACGGTTAGTATTTTAGTTGAAAAATAGGAGACATATAGAAAAGAAAACATAGAATTATGGTTTAGATTAAAAAATATGAGACATTCTAAAAATATTGGAATGGATTAGTGTTTTCACTAAAAACTAAAACATAGGAATCATTCTAAAAAAAAAAACATAGGATTAGTGTTTGATTCAGAAATAGGGGACATCCTAAAACAAAAATGTAGGATTTGGGTTTTGGTTAAAAAATTGGGGCCAATCTTAAATTTGAACATAGGATTAGGACTTTCATTGAAAATTTTAAATAGGACACTTTCCGAAAACAAAACATAGAAATAGAATTTTTATTCAAAAATAGTAGGCATTCCGAAAATAAAACTTACAGTTAGGGGTTTGACTAAACAATAACAGACAATGCAAAGGCAAAAGAGAGGATTAGGACTTTTATTAAAAAAATGACACATTAAGAAAAGGAAACAAAGGATAATGGTTTTGATTTAAAACTAAAATATAGGACACATTTGAAAAATAAAAACATAGAATTAGTGTTTTGTTTCAAAAATTGCAAAGACTCCTAAGAGAAAAGAAAGGGTTCGGTTTTTTATTTAAAAATATGAGACATTATCAAAAGATAAAATAGGTTCGGATTTTGATTAATAACTGATAAATAGGAGACATTAAGAAAAGAAAATATTGGATTAGAGTTTTGATTAAATTTAGTAGGCATTCCGAAATTAAAACATTGGATTAGGATTTTGATTAAAATAAAGTATCCATTCGAAAACTAAAACATATGATTAGGGTTTTTGATTAAAAGATTGGAGATATTAATATAAAAAAATATGGGATTGGAGTTTTTATTCAAAAATAGTAAACATTCCAAAAAGAAAAGAAAGTATTAGGTTTTTGATTGAAAAATAGGAGACCTTGCGAAAATAAAATATATGTTAGGGTTTTGATTCAATAATGATAAATAAGATACATTCAAAATAGAAAACATAGGAATCGGGGTTTGATTGAAAGATACAAGACATTCCAAAAAGAAAACACAGGATTCAGGTTTTCATTCAAATATAGTAGCCATTCCTAAAAAAAACACAGGATTAGGGTTTTCTTTAAAAAATAGGAGACATTACTAGAATAAAACATAGGATTAGGGTTTTGATTAAAAAATAGCAGACATTCCGAAAAGAAATCATAGGATTAGTGCTAGATTGAAAAATATGAGATATTACTATATGGAAAGATAGGATTAGTGGTATGATTAAAAATAAAAATGTAGGGGACATTTCGAAAAGAAAACATAGGATTAGAGTTTTGATTCAAAAATAGCAGACATTTCCAAAAGAAACCATAAGATGAGGGTTTTGATTAAAAAATAGCAGACATCTATAAAAGAAACCAAAGCATTTGGTTTTTGATTCAAAAATTGGAGCCATTCTGAAATAAATCATAAGATTAGGGTTTTAATAGAAATATAGTAGACATTAATATAAAAAAAAAACTTAGGACTACGGTTTTAATTCAAAAATATTAGACATTCCGTAAAAGGAAAAAGGATTATGGCCTTCATTGTAAAAATATAAGACATTTTAAAAAGAAAACATAGGATTAGGATTTTGCTTGAAAGATATGAGACATTCCAAGAAAAAGCATAAGATTAGGGTTTCGATTCGGAAATAGGAGGTATTCCCAAAAAAAACATGGGATTATGATTTTTATTCTAAAATAGGAGCCCTTATGAAAAAAAAACATAGGATTAGGGTTTTGATTAAAAATTAGTAGAGATTCATAAAACAGAAGATAAGATTAGGGTTTTAAATAAAACAAAGAGACATTCCAAAAAGAAAAGAAAGAATTAGGGCTTTGATACAAGACTGAAAATAGGACACATTCCTAAAAGATAACATACAATTAGTGCTTTGATTCAAAAGTAATAGACATTCTGAAAAGAAAAGAAAGGATTTGGTTTTTTATTGAAAAATAGAAGACATTCAAAAAAGAAAACATTGCTTCTTTTTTTGATTCAAAAATAATAAAATAAGAGATATTGAAAAAAAAACATAGGATTCAGTTTTTTATTGAAAGATAGGAGACGTTATGAAAAGAACAAAGGGTTAGTGTTCCAATTCAAATATATGAGGCATTCCAAAAAGAATACATAAGATTAGGGTTTTGATTGAAATATATTAGGCATTCCAAAAAAACAAAACATAGGATTACTGTTTTGATTCAAAAATAGTAGATTCTGAAGAAAAAAAAACATAGGCTTAGTATTTTGATTGCAAAATATGAGACATTTCAAAAGGAAAACATACGATTAGAGATTTGATTGAAAAATAGGAGATATTACTATAAGAAAACTTAGGATTAGTATTTTGATTAAAAACAAAAAATACGGGATATTTTCAAAAGAAAACATGGGATTATGGTTATGATTTAAAAATAGCAGACATTCCGAAGAGAAAACATAGGATTAGGTTTTGATTCATTAATAGATGCCATTCCAAAAAAAAAAAATTGCATTCAAGTTTTGATTTAAAAATATGAGACATTATGAAAAGAAAACATGGGATTATTGTTTTGATTAAAAATAGCATCCATTTTAAAAAGAAAACATAATATTAGGTTTTGATTAAAAATTAGGATGCATTCCAAAATAAAAACCATAGAGTTAGGATTTTGATTAAAAAATATGAGACATTACGAAAACAAAACATATGATAATTGTTTTGAATCAAAAATAGCATACATTCCTAAAAGAAACATAAGATTAGAGTTTTGAATAAAAAATAAGAGACATTCTGAAAAAAAAACTTAGGATTATGGTTCTGATTGAAAAATATGAGACATTCCTACAAGAAAAAATTGGATTAGGGTTTTCATAAAAAAATAGAAAACATACCCTAAGAAAAACATAGGATTAGGGTTTTGATTCAAAATAATGAGACATTCCGAAAAAGCAGGACGATTAGTTTTTTGATTAAAAAATGAAAAACAGGAGACATTCTGAAAAGAAAACCTAGGATTAGCTTTTTTATTAACTATTAAAAAAATAAAAGACATTCCCTAAAGAAAATATAGTATTAGGATTTTGATTCAAAAGTAGAAGACATTCCGAGATGAAAGAATAGGATTTGGTGTTTTATTGAAGACCAAATTTTAGGTGATATTCCGAAAAGAAAAAACATAGGATTACGGGTTTTAGCTGAAACATGGGAGATATATTGAAAATAAAAAAGGATTAGGATTTAGATTAAAAAATAGGGGACATTCCAAAAAAGACACCAAAGGATAAGGGTTTTCATTCAAAAATAAAAAATAGGTGACATTCTAAAAAGAAAACATAGTATTAGGGTTCAATTCAAAAATATGCGACATTCCAAAAAGAAAACATAGGATTAGGAATTTGATTAAAAAATATGAGACATTTTTAAAATAAAACATAGGATAATAGTTTTGATTGAAAACCGATAAATTGGAGACATTCCTAAAAGAGATTAAAAAATAGGAGCCATTCCAATAAAACCTTAGAATTAGGGTTTTGATTAAAAAAATTGAGACACTTCGAAAAGAAAAATATGATTATTTTTTTAATTCAAAAATAGCGAAATTTCCCAAAGGAAAACATAAGAATATGGTTTGATTCAAAATAGGAAGGATTACGAGAACTAATAATATGATTAGGTTTTTGATTGAAAACTGAAATTTATGTGACATTCCGGAAAAAAACATGGGATTATGGTTTTAGTTGAAAGGTAGGCAACATATTAAAAAGAAAAACA
The DNA here is from genome assembly GCF_009730915.1 of Dioscorea cayenensis subsp. rotundata. Classification (NCBI taxonomy): domain Eukaryota; kingdom Viridiplantae; phylum Streptophyta; class Magnoliopsida; order Dioscoreales; family Dioscoreaceae; genus Dioscorea; species Dioscorea cayenensis. The sequence continues at coordinate 9,528,862 of NC_052490.1, forward strand.
TAGGATTAGTATTTTGATTAAAAATATGGGACATTACTAAAAGAAAACATAGGATTATTTTTTTGATTAAAAATAGCAGACATTTTTAAAAGAAAACATAAGATTATGGTTTTGATTGAAAAATAGAAAGTATTCCAAAAAAATATAGAATTAGGATTTTGATTAAAAAATATGAGACAAAAAGAAAAAAAACATAGGATTATTGTTCTGATTCAAAAATAGCAGACATTCCCAATAGAAAACATAAGATTATGTTTTTAATTTTAAAATAGGAGGTATTTCGAAAAAAAAAATAGGCTTATGGTTTAGATTGAAAAATATGAGGCATTTTGAAAAAGAAACATATGATTAGGATTTTTATTGAAAAAAATTAGACATTACTATAAAAAACATAGGATTAGGGTTTTGATTCAAAAATAGCATACATTTCTAAAAAAAATTCAAAAATAGCATACATTTCTAAAAAACAAAAGATTATTGTTTTTTTAAAAAAATATGATTCATTCTGAAAAGAAGGCATATGATTGTTATTTTTATTCAAAACTAATGGACATTCCCAAAAGAAAATATAAGATTAGCGTTTTGATTGGAAGATATGAGACATTTTGAAAAGAAAACATACTATTCGGGTTTTGATTGAAAGATAGGATTAGTATTGTTTTATTTTGGAAAAAGTTTCCTTTTTTTCAAAAAAATATAAGACATTTCAAAAAAACATAAGATTAGGATAAGGGTTTTGAATGAAAAATAGAAAACATTACAATAAGTAAACATTGGATGAGGGTTTCGATTCAAAAAATAGTAGACACACCGAAAAGAAAACATCGGATTTGGGTTTTTATTTAAAAATATGATTCATTTTGATAAAAAAACATGGGATTATTGTTTGAAATGAAAAATAGGAGACATTACTATAACACAACATAAAATAAGGGTTTTGATTCAAAAATATTAGACATACCGAAAAGAAAACCTAGGATTCGGGTTTTGATTGAAAAATATAAAACATTTTGAAAACAAAACATAGGATTAGGGTTTTGATTAAAAAATAGGAGACATTACTGTAATAAAACATAGGATTAAGCTTTTCAATTAAAATTAGTAGACACTTCAAAAAGAAAAGAAAGGATTAGAGTTTTGATGAAAAATAGAAGACATTCTAAAAACAACGGAAAACATAGGATTAGATTTTTGATAGAAAAATAAGAGACAATGTGAAAAGATAACATAGGTTAGGGTTTTGACTCAAAACAAATAAATAGGAGACATTAAGAAAAGAAAAAAATGAGATCCAGGTTTTGATTGAAAGATAGGAGATATTCCAAAGGAAAACATATGATTATTGCTTTGATTCAAAAATAGCAGATATTTCGAAAAGAACAAATTTGATTAAAGTTTTGATTCAAAAGTAGCAGATATTCTGAAAAGAAAACATAGGATTAGGAGATTTCCAAATCAAAACCCTACTATTTATGAATTAAAACCATAATCCTTTAATTTCTTTTGGAAATGTCTCAATGTTTGAATCAAAACCCTAATTCTATCTTTTGTTTTGTGAACCCCTACTAATTTTTAATCAAAACCCTAATCTGATGTTTCTTTCAGAATGTCTCATATTTTTTAGTTAAAACCCTAATACTATGTTTTTTTTCCGACAACCTCCTATTTTTTCGTTTAGGAATGTATTCTATTTATTAATTTCGAATCAAAACCCTAACCTAGCTTTGTCTAATGCTCGTGGTGTGTCACTCACTCACAAGGTTACCAACAAGAACTCTCAACCCTAGTGTCACTCTAGGAGAAATGTTCATACAATCAAGCATTCAAAGTTGGAACTCACAATAAACATCAATTTATTGAAAGCATAATAAAGAGGTTCAAAGAAACAAATACATCCTAGGGTTCACAATACCCGAGTACCCACTAGGGGTTTAGCTCTCCATGGAGCTAAGTACAATCAAAGAAATAGAATGTAAAAGCAATGAATCTATAAAGAAACCCCCTCGATAGTCGTGTCGATGGTCTTGTGGAAAGTCCTCTACTCGTTGTCCAAGGATTCCCTCATCCGGCATAGGATACTCCTCGACCGAAGTTCCCCTACCAACCTTCTTCCTAAAGAATGACAATGTTAGAGCCATTGAACCTCTCCAAAACCTTGCCCAATACCCCTCGAAACCCTAGCCGAAACCCTCCCTCAAGTTGGAGAAAAGATGGAGAAAAGAATACCAAAATCGGGGCTGATTCGGCTTTAAATAGGGCTGGAATCGGGCGACTACACGGGCATGGATGCTCCACGCGCCCGTGCGTAGTTTCCACACGGGCGTGGATAATTTCCACACGCTCGTGTGGATTCTCTGTTTCTCTAGTTTCTCGGCCAGTTGTGAGTAGTGCTGCTACTGTATATGCTACAATGTTGCTACGATGCTCTGCTACAGTATTCAATCTAAATAGCTTCCCAATTCCATACTTTCATCGGGGTAACGCAAACGGGCACACGTTCACGTCGTGGATCACTTGCTTCTTCAATGGTGTACCCATTGGTGGAGCTCTTGTTCTATGTGCATAAGTCAGAATGCTCGAATGTGACTGCCTTTGTGACCCTCCAAATGGATGTGCCCACTCGAATACGAGGAGGTTGGCACACACTCTAGCATCTCACACCTTACCTATGTCTTCGCTTTTGAACCTTAGCAAGATTTCCTCCAAAATTGGTGCATTATGATCCACATTGGCATATTTCCTTCATACTTGGCCTCACAACCCTACCTGCATAAAAGTAACATAAAAACACACATATTAGTGTAAAAACCTGAGAAAAGTAATGCTCAACATAAGGAATGAGCGCTTCGCATTCGTATCGCACAAGCACTTATCAAACTCCCCCACACTTAAGCTTTTGCTTGTCCTCAAGCAAACATTAAAACATTCTGTGCATTAATGAAGAAAATATTGAAAGTTCTTGGCCTTAGGTTCACCAAGGTATACAATGAAAGTATTCTACAATGAAGGAAAATTTCAACACTAAATACGAAAAATTCAATGCTCTAGCTAAAAACTTGAATCAAAAAGTACAACAAACCCAAATTTCGTGTATGTGTGTGAACTCACTCAAAACAACCCAAGGTATACTCGTCAAAGTTCTAAGTGCAAGGGACTTATTTATCTACAAAAGTGACAACAATTTCAAAGATGGTAGTAGCTTCACACATCCTCTAAGGTAGCCCTTTCCAAAGCGGCCGCTAAGGTGGCTTTCACACTTTCGAGGTGATAGGTCTTTCTACCCGAGTGGTAGCTTTCACTCATCCTATGAGATAGCTCTTTCTCTCATTAGGGCATAGCTAGTATCCGACTTAGAAGAGTAGCTTCATACCCTCATAGGTGGTAGCTCTTTCCACCCAACAGACACAAATAAACAATAAAACTATTTTGATCCTTCTTTTTTTTTTTTTAGAATTTAGCACAAGAAAATAAACCTAACTAGTCCCTTTAACATCGAACATGAGTTTCCAATAGAGTTCAAAGAGTGAGTAGTGCACTAAGTGTAAATCGGGCAAAAATTCATAAAAATTCAAGCAAGAACTAGAGCATGAAAACATTCAATGTTAGAAATTCTCCTAGACTTAAGAATACAATCATTGCAACTAAGGTGAACCGCCATTGGCTATGTGAGCGTATAACAATCAAGAATAATAGAAAAGATGTGCGCATTATGAAACTCCCCCCCACACTTAAGTTGTACATTGTCCTCAATGTACACATGCAAGCTCACTCAAAATATATATATCATTCAAAAGCAAATGTGGGAGAAGCAATCAAAACAATACTCCCTTGACTCCTAGTGTTGCGTTTGATGAAGCTAATTCCATGGGAGTAGTGTTCCGACAGGTTGAGAGGCTCACACGGCCAAGTGCCTCAGCACCTTGGCCGTGCCCATGACTAAGTCTCAATTCCCAAGAAGACAACACCATCCGCACGCATACATGAGGGGGTTCAGTGAAGCTCAATAAAGACAAAATAACTTGAGTGTATATAAAAGATGAAGCAATGAATACAACTCGATGATGCGAAAAATGAAAATAAACTTAGAAGGAGAATCCTTTCTGAGTGAACAAGTCTAAAAACAAGAAAAATAATAATAAAATGCAAGAAAGTAAAAGAAAGGAAAATCAAGTGTCGGTGTCGCTCTCAGGCGCCGGTGCTGCTGCAGCTACTGGTGAAGCACATAGGGGGTCTACCGGTGCCGAGGGTAAAAGATGGAGGTGCTAGAGGAACTGAGGAGGCCGGAGGAGTCCTCGGCCGCAATACAAATGATGAGGAGACGTCTCGCTCTAAAATCTGCTGTAACACGTCGAAATGCACCATGCACTCTGTGTACTAAGTAGCCTGCATAGCCCTAATCTCGGCAACCTCAGCTCGGACCACTCCTATAGCATTCTCGAGCCTCTCAAAGCGATCATTGGCTCGAGATGGTGAAAACATACGCACTGGGGGTGGCTCCTCTGCCACTGGAGGTACCTCAGTCTCCATCGTTGCTGGTTGAGGGTCGGGAGCGGGCTGAGATGCTCCGGCTTCATCACCCTTATCCTCGGCTATCTCTGGAGCTGGTAGTACTAAAGCAAAAACCCATGTTCAAACCCTGCAGACAATGCCCATCATCCGCATCGTCTCTAGACTCAAGGGGGCAGGTACACTTGTCTTCTCGGCCCTGTGAATCAAATCCAAGAGACCCATGCCCAGCACTAATCTCGTAATGTAGGGGCCCGAGAAGATCGCTCCCAGTCTAGCATAGTGTCCCTGATGTCTGATGTACTCTGCCAGGATGTGCCCTAAGTGAATCGATACACGTTGTACCATCAAGTACAAGTACAGTAGCTCCTGACAGCTCAGGACACCAGTGTTATCACCACGGCCATTCACCGACCTACTCATAATGGCATGCAAGTATCTCTATGCAGGTCGAGAAAGGCACGTGGCCTTGGACACCCCCGGCTCGTACTGATCTTGACCACATAACACTCTATAAGCTCTCTGCGGGGTCAAGGTTGCACGGTAATCAGTCGGTAACTGCGCATATTCCTCTGTATCTGTGAATGCCTCCTCGTACAAGCCAAGTAGTACTGAAAACTGTGTAATGCCCAAGCTTTGGTGGTGTCCAAATACTCTGAACTGAATGGTGTCCACACTGTCGAAGCTCGCATACGATCTATCAAACTCGAATGATGATAGCACCTCCAGTGCAAACTCTCAGATGGCTGGCTCTCTAATCATCAGCAACTGCCGCCAACCACCTTCTGAAACGAGATCCTCGATCTCATCAGTAAACTCATCTCCCTGCTGCATTTCTAGCAATATAGTTGTGTATAAGAATCGAGTCTGCCCAAAACGGATCCTCGATAGGCACTCATAGCGAAGCTGATGCTCTGGAATTACAAACCGCATGCCCTCGGGATCAAGAGATGACTCACGTGGTCTCTTATCAGCTTGCTTCCTTTGACCTAGGTGCCATAATCTGCAAGATTTAAATGAAATTGATCAAACAAGTTGATAAACCAATGCTGCAGAAATCCACACCGTCGTGTGGAATTTCCGCACGCTCATGTAGATCCATGGGGCGTGAGAACCGCACGGCTACGCTTCAACAATCCAAAAATACAACTTAATAATACTTCTAACTTCGTTCTAAACATAAATCATCTTTCCAATTGAAGAAACGAAGCATTATTAACCAGGTTAATCACTAGAAACCATGAATTGGTAAGGAAGATGATAAAAACAAAACTTACCGACGAGATGGAGTGAGAAAATGAAGAACCACCCAGAAAACTTCACTAAAATCCAACCAAATTAGCACTCTGAACTCGGAGAATACTGTGAGAGTGCTTTCAGGCGAATAGAAGTCGTGAAGAGAGAGAGGAACTATCCTCTTTTAAACAGAACTCACAACTTTTGGCGTTCTATGCATCTCCACGGGCGTGTGAAAATTTCCCACGCCCGTGCGCCTCACTTCAAAAGCACTACGGGGGTGTGCGCATACCCATGTGCTCTTTCGGGAAAATGTTCCTTTGACTCTGACTGCTGTCGCACGGGCGTGCGGAAAACATTCACGCCCGTGCTTCCGAATCACAGGGGCAGCCGCACGCCCCTGTGGCTTCTCTGGACATCTGAGAAAAATACTAAATGTTACACACGCCCGTGTGGAATTTCCCCATGGGCGTGGACATTCACATGCCAAACTCACAGGGGCAGCCGTACGCCCCTATGTCTTCTCGGGATGGAGAGAACTCCTCTGCAGAGTATCACACGGGCGTGCGGAAATTACCCACGCCCGTGCATGGTTCACAAGGTCGCTCACAGGGATGAGTCCACGCCCCTATGTGCTCTCAGGAAAATCTTCCCAACTCTGCAGTAATTCACATGCCCGTGCGGAAATTACCCACGGGCGTGTGGCAGTCGCATGATCGTTCACAGGGGCAGTCGCACGCCCCTGTGCCATCTCTGGATGGGCTCGCAGTATACACCCACGAGAGTGTGGAAATTCTACACGCCCGTGTGTTTTCTCTGGATGACTTAGAAAAAATCTGCAGGCTCTGCAGAAAATTTCTGAACATGCTTACACACTCCGAGCCTGCCCTAATATGCAATTTTTACCAGTGAAAAACACAAAATATAACCCAAACGACCAAACTTTCTCCAATTCCTCATAAAGCACACGATGACTTTAAAAACCCACAATAAAATCGCAGCACAAGCATCTAAAAGATCAGACATCAACACTTAACAATTTATTCATGAAAACGTACTAAACTAAAAGATAAGAAAACAGTAAACACTTGGGTAGCCTCCCAGGAAGCGCTTGTTTAATGTCACTTAGCTTGACGTACCTTGTCTTATCTCACGGGGATTCGTGAATGAAGGACGCCCACTTACCCATGACTTGAAAGCATAATGAGCAAAGTCTCTTGAGGGTAGAGGGTGTATTATCGGGCTTTGGATCGTCTAGCAATGGTTCATCCAACTTTCTTGGTTCATGTACGTCTCCAACAGTCTTGGACCATTTTCGATGGCGTCTCCTAGCCCTCTTCATTTTCCGGAGCACCTTCTTCACTATCCCCGCGGTAGATGTTACTTCTTCAGTCGACCCAAGCATCATTACTTCTTCATTGCTCTCCTCTTGGTCGAACAAACCTTCATATGGATCCGGGTTGAACATTTCCTGCATGTATTCATCAACAAGCTCATCAGTAGTGTCTAGAAAATACAAAGTGTCATCATAATTGAGAGAATGCCGGATGGCTTCAGCAAGGCGGTAAGTGAGTTTGTCATCTCCAACTCTCAATGTGAGCTGTCCGCCGTCCATGTCAATCAATGCTTTGGAAGTCCACAAGAACGATCTCCCAAGTATCAAGGGTACATCCGCATCCTCATGGACATCTAGCACTACGAAGTCAACCGGAAAAATGTACTTGTCCACCTTGACAAGCATGTCTTCAATGATACCTCTCGGATGTCGCACCATTCGGTCCGCCAATTGTAAAGTCATCCGAGTAGGCCTAGGCTCTCCCAAGCCTAGTTTTTGGAAGAAAGTGTATAGCATGAAGTTGATACTTGCCCCTGAATCCGCCAATGCCATTTCCTCACCTAAGTTGCCGATATTACACGGAATGATGAAGCTTCCTGGGTCTTTTTTCTTGTTCGGCATGTCCTTTTGCAGCACCGCCGAGCATGAAGCATCTAGCACCACTGAAGAACTCTCCTCCAACTTGCTCTTGTTAGTCAACAAGTCTTTCAGGAACTTCACATACTTAGGCATTTGAGCTAATGCCTCTACAAAAGGAATGTTGATGTGGAGTTGCTTGAATAAACTCAGGAATTTCTTTTACTGTTCATCCCCTTGGTCATTCTTTAATCTAGAGGGATAAGGGATTCTTGGTATGAAAGGTGGGGATGCCACTTCTTTCCCTTTCTTTGCTCCCTCCTCAACCCCTACAACCTCGGGTGCGTGTTCTTTTGGATCCTCACTTGGAAGCCTCCCTTCAACATCACGACCACTTCTCAAAGTGATCACCTTCACATGTTCTCTAGGGTTGGTTTCCGTATTGCTTGGTAAACTTCCATGTGGCCTTTCGGAGAGAGACTTCGCAATTTGCCCCACCTGATTTTCAAGGTTGTGCAAAGAGGGTATGTGGTTGCGAAGTGTAGCCTCGACTGATTCAAACCGTGTATTTGCAGATTGAACAAATCTAGCCAAGTGCTTCTCTAAATCCGATATTAGGGTTTCCAAACCTAAAATTCTGTTTTCCACTTGAGGGGCTTGTTGTTGTTGTTGGAAACCCGGTAGCCCCATGGCCTTTTGTGGTCCTTGATTACTCCATGAAAAGTTGGGATGATTCTTCCAACCTGAATTGTAAGTATTGCTATATGGGTTCCCTTGAGGTCTCATGCCATTACCTACAAAGTCAACGTTTTCCACTGAAGAAACATCACCAATAATGATCGGGTAATCGGAGGGAGCATGTCCTTCACCACAACCGGTGCAATTGGTTACGGCCGCAACTCTATTCGAAGCTATGAGATCTAGCTTCTTACTAAGACTCTCTACTTGCACCGCCAATGAGGTTACTGCATCAATTTCATGCAGACCAGCCACCATTTTCTTCTCCCTAGCATTCCATTGGTAGCTATTTAACCACATTTCCTCAATTAATTGACGAGCCTCATCGGGAGTTTTGCTACCTAAGGTATCTCCTGCTGCCACATCCAAGAGTTGCCTTGTACTCGGGTTCAAACCATTGTAAAAGGTTTGAACAATCATTCACTCCAGGAATCCGTGTTGCGAACACTTTCTCAGGAGCTCCTTGAACCTTTCCCATGTCTCGAATAGAGACTCCAATTCCAACTGAACAAAGGACGAGATCTCATTCCTAAGCTTTGCTGATTTTCCAGGAGGAAAATAACGGGCTAGAAAAGCTTCTACCATCTCCTCCCATTTAGTGATTGATGCTCTGGGTAATGAGTGTAGCCACTGCTTCGCTATCCCCTTCAAGGAAAATGGGAAGGCTCTCAATTTGATGGCATCATCCGTCACCCCATTTATCTTCAGCATATCGCACACCTTGAGAAAGCTCTCTATGTGACTGTTTGGATCCTCATTGGCCAAACCGTTGAATTGTGCAGACTGCTGCAGTATATGGATGAATGCCGGCTTTAGCTCAAAGTTCTGAGCTGTAATCGGGGGACGCACAATACTCGATTGTGTCCCCAACACTGAAGGTCTGGCATAATCAGATAGTGTTCGCTGTTACTCATTTTGTTCTGCCATGTTTTCAGATTCCTCTCCTTTTAAATCAGCTAAATTATGGTGTTCTTACACAGGTTCTTTCCCTTTTCTTCTAATAGTACATTCAAGCTCAGGGTCTCCTTCAATCAATATTGATGGATTCTCTCGGGTCATAACCTGGAGCTGCACCGAAAAGAAAGAAAAAGAAAATCAGAACAATGATAGTATAAGAAGACGTGAAATAGAATGTGTGTTGAAATAGCTAAGAAAACAAAGTGCAAAGTATCTCTAAACGCCTAGCTCCCCGGCAACGGCGCCAAAAACTTGACAAGGTCCCCTTTACGTATATTCCGCAAGTGCACGGGTTTGTCGAAGTAATAATCCCGGGTGAGCGGGTATCGAATCCACAGGGAGTAGGGAATAAAAATACTTAATTCGATTCTTAGCTATGCAGAAGATCAATGATAATGAGTGTGATAATGATTCAATTCTCAACAATAAAAGCAACAAGTAAGAGAGCAAAAGTAAAGAAGGGGATAAGGCAATCGATAAAGATGGGGTACCCGGATAATTGTTTCAAGTGCAAGAACTCTCTATTATGCTTCCTAATCAATACAATTGTGAGTCATGGAAATCCTTAATTACATAGTCCCAAATCTAAGGTCAACTATGCCTAACTCTATACATGTCCCGGAGAAGAAATCGAACAATCTCAACACCTCGCACTCGTATAGAGTTGCAATGAACTCAAGGGATTCCAAGTGATAAATCTCTTCCTTATTATAGACCTAACCCCTTGGTCCAGGTGGAAGGTCCCTAACCACAATTGAACCCTAGATACTAAGATCACCTCAACGCTTCACTCCGTTGCACGCGCAACTAAGCCCCAGTGGAAGGTCATCCCTTAGACGATTCACTCTATTATAGCCGCAAAGAACTCGAGGAACGGAGGTAGAATCTATCACGCCGGAGGGAAAAGGGACGCTCTTGTACCTCTCGACTCACAATCTGAACCCTCTCCAACCTAGCTTTGTCTAACGCTCATGGTGTGTCACTCACTCACAAGGTTACTAATAAGAACTCTCAACCCTAGTGTCACTCTATGGGAAATGTTCATACAATCAAGCATTCAATGTTGGAACTCACAATAAACATCAATTTATTGAAAGCATAATAAAGAGGTTCAAAGAAACAAATACATCCTAGGGTTCACAATACCCGAGTACCCACTAGGGGTTTAGCTCTCCATGGAGCTAAGTACAATCAAAGAAATAGAATGTAAAAGCAATGAATCCATAAAGAAACCCCCTCGATAGTCGTGTCGATGGTCTTGTGGAAAGTCCTCTACTCGTCGTCCAAGGATTCCCTCGTCCGACATAGGATACGCCTCGACGGAAGTTCTCCTACCAACCTTCTTCCTAAGGAATGACGATGTCGGAGCCGTAGAACCTCTCCAAAACCTTTGCCAATACCACTCGAAACCCTAGCGGAAACCCTCCCTCAAGTTGGGAAAAAGATGGAGAAAATAATACCAAAATCGGGGCTGATTCGGCTTTAAATACGGCTGGAATCAGGCGACTACACGGGCGTGGATGCTCCACGTGCCCGTGCGGAGTTTCCACACGGGCGTGGATAATTTCCACACGCCCGTGTGGATTCTCTGTTTCTCTGGTTTCTCGGCCGGCTGTGAGTAGTACTGCTACAGTATATGCTACAATGCTCTGCTACAGTATTCAACCTGAATAGCTTCCCAATTCCATACTTTCATCGGGGTAACGCAAACGGGCACATGTTCACATCGTGGATCACTTATTTCTTCAATGGTGTACACGTTGGTGGAGCTCTTGTTCTATGTGCATAAGTCGGAATGATCGAATGTGACTGCCTTTGTGCCCCTCCAAATGGATGTGCCCACTCGAATACGAGGAGATTCGCACACACTCTAGCATCTCACACCTGACCTATGTCTTCGCGTTTGTACCTTAGCAAGATTTCCTCCAAAATTGGTGCATTATGATCCACATTGGCCTATTTCCTTCATACTTGGCCTCACAACCCTACCTGCATAAAAGTAACATAAAAACACACATATTAGTGTAAAAACCCGAGAAAAGTAATGCTCAACATAAGGAATGAACGCTTCGCATTCATATCACACAAGCACTTATCAACAAGGAATACAAATTTTTCCACCCGGACGATCACATCCTCCACAATCCCACAAGGCTTCCTTGTTGATCGATCTGCCAATTGTAAAATTATTTTCATGGGTCTAAGTTCATCAAGACCAAGCTTCAAATACATGGTATAGGGCATAACATTAACGCTTGCCCTTGAGTCTGCTAGGGCATTCTCTTGAACTCCACCATCAAGTACACAAGGAATTATGAAGCTTCCCGGATCTTTCAATTTTTGTGGGAGCTTCTTCTCCAAAATGGCCGAGCAATTTCTCATGAGTGCAACTGTGCCTTCTTCTTCCAATTTCTTCTTGTTTGTTAGCAATTCTTTTAAAAACTTGGCATACTTGGGCATTTGAGTCAAAGCTTCCACTATCAAGATGTTTACGTGGAGTTGCTTGAAGATGTTGATGAATTTTCTAAATTGCACATCCTCCTTATCTTGCTTCAATATGGCCGGATAGGGGATTGGAGGTTTGTACTCAGATGGCTTTGATGAACCCTTTGGTGGAATTTCCTTGTTTTCACCTTGCTTGTTTTTCTCAATGACTTTCTCAATTATGTTGGGGTCTTCCACTTCGGCTAACCCAGTTTCTTTGACACTTGGGTCAACTCCGACCCTTGTCTCAATCTGTCTCCCGCTTCTAAGGGCAATGGCCTTCAAGCGCTCTCTTGGGTTCTCTTTAGTGTTGCTAGGAAGACTGCCTGAAGGTCGCTCAGAATTTGCTTTAGCAAGCTGCCCCACTTGATGTTCAAGTGATTGTACAGAAGCATGAAGATTTCTCAAAATGGAGCCTATCTCATTGAACTGTCCGGCATGTTGAGCAAGCTGAGCATTCACCTTATTGAACTGAGAATCCATACTGTTTGTTATACTATTAAACCTTGATTCAATGTTGATCATGAACTTGGCAAGTAGATCTTTAGTAGTGAACCTCTTCTCTAGCACTGGTTGTTGCATTTGGGGACCTTGTGGAGGTGGTGTAGCTTTTTGTTGTTGCCCCTGATTCCATGAAAAGTTCAGGTGGTACTTCCACCACTGATTATAAGTCTAGTTGTAAGGGTTCCCTTGTGGCCTTTGTCCTCCAATATAATCAACATTCTCAAATGGGGCAACGGAGGAGCTAGCAATAGGATTGGGTGACTCCATGCCCTCCACCACAACTGCTACAACTCATCACTGACTCTGACTTCGAGCTACGGCCCATGAGCATGTCTAACTTCCGAGACAACACATCAACCTTTGCGGCAAGAGCATCATTGGAACTAACTTCATAAATTCCAGCCCCTTTCCATGGTGCACCTCTTGAGGCCCAATGAGACTAATTGCTTGCCATTGATTCAAGGAGTCGCTTGGCTTCGTCGGGGTATTTGTCACTAAGAGATCCACCCGCTGCGGCATCAATTAATTGATGAGTTGCATAGTTCAACCCATTGTAGATAATTTGAACCCGCATCCAAGAAGCAAAGCCATGATGGGGACATCTCCGAAGAAGGTCTTTGAATCTCTCATAAGCTTCAAATAGTGTCTCCGACTCTCCTTGTTTGAATGCCAAAATTTTTTGCCTTAGCTTCACCACTTTGCTAGGAGGAAAATACCTTCTCAAAAAATTTTCAACCATATCTTTTCATGTATTGATCGATCCCGGCGGTAAGGATGTGAGCCACCGGTATGCTCTATCTCTCAAACTGAATGGAAATAGTTGTAGCCGGATTGCATCATCTGTCATCATGTTTATCTTGAAAGTGGAACAGATTTGAAGGAAACGGGAAAGATGATCACGGGCACCTTCATGTGTAAGACCATTAAATTGGACTAAATTTTGGACCATGCCGATGGTGCTTGTCTTGATCTCAAAATTATTTGTGGCGATGGATGGCCCTTGCATACTAAATTCTTCGCATGTCAATTGCAGCCTTTCATATTCGGATACAGTACGTCTTTCTTCATCCATGATTACAGATTCTGTGTCCTTAATTTCGATGTTTCTTTCACTAATGCTTTCACCCACTTCTCTAAGTCTTTGATGCAAAGTTCTCTCAATTTCACTGTCTTGCGTAACTAAATTTGATAGATTTGCACGTGTCATGCACCGTATCTTGCAAAGTCAATAAAGATAAAGAAAGTGAAGCTCAAAAAGAAGTAAAACAAATGAAAAGAAGAAATAAAATAAAAAAAAATGGTTAGAGCAATAAGCTAGAAGTTTCCTATAATTCCTTAAGTCCCCGGCAACGGCGCCAAAAACTTGGTTGCTTGCCCGTAATTGTACGAGGTCAACAAGTAATACGCAGTGAGTGACACAGGGGTCGTATTCTACAGGGCTAAGGAGATCCTATTACTCCTCCGTAACTTACTTTCTAACCTTACAACTTAAACATGTTATTTCACTCTAATACATGCAACAATACTAATAAATCACAAGTATAACAATTCCAAGGCAAGCAAGAAATCACAAGAGCAATGATGATGATAAATAGGCCTAGGGATGAGGATCCCCATGAGGGGTCATCATGATATATGGATGCATAAGAACAACATGGCAACGGTGATTTGGACTGATGGATCTCAAAATTTAGTTCAACCCCAATCTCTCGGTGGTTAAACGCTAATCCCATACGAATAATGACAATAATCTCTCCCTAATCACATTCCTATGATTGCATTAAGCGAAGGAAGATCATGCAATAAGGATACACTTAACCTATGTCCATACTTATAATTCGGAGGGGCTACCAACATCCAAATTTCTCGGCATGTCGATATAAGAATACTCCTTCTAGCTCATTAATGATCTAGTACATGCGAGTAGGTCACATCTACATGTACAACTCAATAAAGAACTAAGGATCTCTCTATTTTATAGTTCTAGACATGATGAACAATGAGCCAACCCATAAATCACACCAATGCATTTCAAAATAAAAGTATAGCATCCACAATACATGATGAACCCCCAAAGGTTCACCTACATCCGGCGGCCTTGGGGGTCTAGTGTGCCATCATACAAACAAGAATCACAAACTCAAGAAACATAAGAAACAAAAGCATAAATAGCACTCCCTAGTCCGAATGATAGTGAAGAAGAATGATGCCGTCCGAATGACGCTTCCTCTAGCCCAAGGAATGCCGAATGTTTCTCCTTCCTTGATGATGAAGCTCTCCCCTTAAAGTTCAAGCCCTTGATCACCTCCAAGCCTCAAGCTAACTCTCCTCAAGATGATGTTTTTATTTTTCCTCCCTACTCCAAAGTGTTGCCTGCCCAAGATCACAAAAGTCCCTTCAAAAGAGCCTCCAAATGCCCTCATATACTCCCATTATACTCCCTCTCCAAACCAACCCGTACGCCCTCAAAATAGACTCAAAACACCCTCCAAATGGCCTCCATACTGGTGGTATACCATCTCAAATTGGCCTCTATACTGGCCGTATACTGGCTCAATGAGCTCCTCATTGAGGCCATTTGGGGTAGGCAAAAATGCACTCCAACTCAAGTAATAGTATCCATACTGGCTCAATGAGCACCTCATTGAGCCCATATGCCTTCAAACACATTATCCTCTTCTCTGGCTACAGTAATCATCTCGGGCTCAATCCAGGGCAGCATTGAGACCGTATGCCATGGTTTAACTTTTGACTTGAAAACTTTCCAGGTGCTAGAGTGGCAACTACAGTGACCATGCCACAGCACCACTGCTACAGTACTCCTGTTGCAGTATTTTCACTATAGTGGATATGCTACAGTACAGTGACCTGGTTTTCTTCTCTTTTTCACCCAAATTGTATCTTCGTGTTCTCCATGGCGTTTTCGTGCCCTGTAAAGCAAACAACACACGATTATGCACAAAACGGGCATCAATCCTTATAGAAATACATGCTAAATATATCAAATATATACACTAAAATATGCACATTTAGACACTATCACTATAAGGATAGTATTTCCTACATAACCTACCTTTCAAGGAAGCCTATGTTTGATCACAAAGAGATATAAATAGGAGTAGCAGGAGAATTACAACCAATTAAGCAGGAGAATGGGGAGTTTTCTAGAAAATTGAGTAAAAGAAAATAACAACTCAAAATCACAATAGAAGCCATTATTAAAAATTTTTTTTAAAGAAAAGAGCTTAACTCAAACACATTATGATTTTTAATAAGATAGAGATTGATTACAATAAGATAGAGAATTTATTGAAAAGAAAGTTGCAAGTATAAGAAAACCATGATATAATAAACACATAGATTATCTTTCAATTAGTTGAGTTTTACCATCATTTAGCTTCTTCTCATCACTAATCTAAGCAAGTAAATCTACCATGAGTTTTGAAACTAAAAGGGGCCATGATCATCTTTACATTAGCACATGCCTCATTTAATAGCTATAGAAGTGGTACTCCAAAAGGGCTAGGGGTGCCTATTGTTTGAAGAGAACTATAAGTTTTCGTAAAAGTGGATGTGGGATTGACAACCATTTTATAGAAAATATCATATTGTAGAACTCTTTTACCTTTAGAGCAACATAACTTAAGATGCAAGGGCTACAAGTGTAAGCCAAAAAGGCCTTGAGAGGTGCAAGTATGTTGGACAAGTTGTGCCCAACATCCTTTTCTTGGGATACCAAATCTCTTCTAGTGTTTCAGCTACTAGAGGTGTCATGGGCATTGGTTGGCTACCTAACCAGAATCCAAAATTTTTTACTCGACACAAATTTATTTAGTTTTGGGAAAGGCAACACAATCCATACCTATCGGGTAACTAGTTGACTAGTTACCCAATTTTGCATGTCAAATACCAACCAAAACTGAATTTATCATTTATTTTATATTTGTAAATTATTTATTTTCATATTAATGATTAAATTATTGGAAAATCATTTTAGGAAAAACAATATGATATCATTAAAAATAATAAATGAAATGAATAATCTAATGATGACAAATGAATTGAAATGTTTTAAAAATCAATGATAATAAAAAGCATTTTTGAGCTCATTTGTATAGTATATAAAGGCAAGGTTTATATAAAAATTGAAATTTGCAACAATCAGAAACTAGGATTTTCACCTTTTTAAACTTATATATTATTGTACAATAGTGTATTATATTAAACCCAACTTGAGTCATGTAACTAAAATATTTTTTTTCTCGAACCGAACCTGACCTTCAAAAACATGGGGTTTTCCAAAATCCCAACCTAAACTTGAACTTAATGGGTCAATCAATCAAATTTTTGTTCATTTATTTTCTAGTTTTGCTAGGGTTTATGGTGTTTAGAGTTTCTTAGATGATCCCATATGACACTGACCAAAATGAACACACATCAAATACAAAGCAAACCACTGAAAGTACCCGCATTAGCAGCAATGCCTTTTAGAAGGACATAAATGAACCTAGAAACACCAAACTGATAAATAGCATGAATCTCAATAAGCCTTCCTTTTGAGATAATAAAAATCCTCATAAAATTATTTGGTAATTTTCACTGAAAAACATAGCAAAAAATAGCCCTATAAAATTATACAAATCAAGAAAAAAAAAAACTAGATTCTTTTACATAACTGTGAGTAAAAATCACTCACTCTTGCATGCACTAGGAGGTTAACTAAAAAACCACAAGGAACAAAGAAAATCAAAACAAAGGATCAGAAAGTATCACTCTCAATGCCAGAATCATCATCAGAGGGAATGGCAGAGGTGTCCAAATCCCCCAAATCTATAGAATCCATGCCAACATGCCGAGTTGGCCTCAAAGGGGAGGTACGCTCCAGAGATAACCGCAGCCACAAGTGCTCGGTAATGCATACCACGCTCCGCTGTAGCCATCGAAACTCAGCGGATGAACACAAAATCCACTCGGGAGCATGAGGTAGTGACCATGATCGTAGACGAGAAGAGTTGGCCTATGATGAAAGGGTAGGGGTATCAATATCTGTAAATGGTGGATCATCGGGCGACGTGACCCTGTACTCGGTACCTCGGGCAGTTTGAACCCTGTGCGCCATCCTCATCAAATGCAATGCCTCGAGGGACATCAGAGGCACACCTTCTACCATTCGCATCCTATGGGTCCCCTGAAGGTCGCCAAAGATGGCCGACCAACCAAGTAGTATATGGGCCGATACGACTAGATGCCCCCTGATGAGAAATAGATACAACGATCTCATATCCTAAATGCATGTGAAACCCGTCCACCATGCTGAATAGAAAATCAAAATCTCGCAAACTGACGATTCCCGTCTTGTCACCGCGACCTGTCAGAGTGTGACTAAGCAGGTAATGGATTAGCATAGCACTGGGCAGCGGAGTGCGGTAGCCTTGATTTGACAGAGATCATAAGTCAGACATGAACTCAATCGTCACCAGGCATTACTAAGTGACTCTCCTGCCGATCTGGAGGTAGGCAAGACGTCATAGGTAGTGGTGTGCATAAACTCGACATCGTATAAGCCTAAATGGATAGAGAACTCAGTGAGGCTCATACGATGTAACGCGCCAAAAACCTGGAAATGAATGAAGTCGGTGATGTGTTCTCTACAAGTATACGGGTCACACACAAGTAATATAGTAGTACCCCTTAAGGGGTAGGGTTGTCAAACCTCAGGGACTTTGACAACTCTCCTTTTCATATGTCCCGCAAGTGCACGGGTTTGTCGAACTAATAAATTCCCAGATGAGGGGTATTGTATCCACAGGGAGTAAGGAATAAAAACACTTAAAATTTTTCTTAACTAAGTGAAAGATGAATAGTGATATGTGTGATAAGATGTAAAATAACACAAAAGTAAAAGAACAAGAAAGAGAGCACAAGTAACGGAGAAGGTAAGGCAATCGATATAAATAGGGTACCAGGATATTGTTCCGCCTAGGACAATCATTTCAACTGCAAGAACCCTCTATTATACTTTCTAACTGATGCAATAATGAGTCGTGGAGATCCTAAAATACATGGTCCCAAATCTAAGGTCAATCATGCCTAACTCTATACATATCCCGGAGGAGAAATTGAATAACCTCTCAACCTCGCACTCGTACAGAATTACAATGAGTTCTAGGGATTCCAAATGATAATAGGGTTAGAGTTTTGTTTGAAAAATATGAGATATTTTGAAAAGAAAACATTGGATTAGTGTTTTGATTGAAAAATAGGGGATATTACTATAAGAAACCATACGATAAGGGTTTTGATTAAAAAATAATAGACGTTCCGAAAAGAAAACATGGGATTAACGTTTTGATTGAAAAATATGTGACATTCTGCAACGGACAAAATAAGATTAGGATTTTGATTAAAAACCAAAAAAATAGGGGATAGTTCCAAAACAAACATGATTCAGATTTTGATTGAAAGACACTATTAGCAATATTTTCCTTTGGAAATATTGTCTTTTTTCAAAAAAATATGAGACATTTCGAAACATAGGATTACGGTTTTGATTAAAAACTAAAAAAGTAGGGGGATACCTCCAAAAGATAACATATGATTAGGGTTTTGATTAATAAATAACAAACATTAATATAAGAAAACATAAGATTAGGGTTTTAATTAAAAACCAAAAAAATTGAGGAGATTTCAAAATGAAAACTTAGGATTCGGGTTTTGATTAAAAAACAGCAGACATTCCCAAAAGAAAACATAAGATTAAGATTTTAATTCAATAATAGGAACCATTCCGAAAAGAAAACATAGGAACATGGTTTTGATTGGAAAATATGATAGATTACCAAAAAAACATATTATTATTGTTTTGATTAAAAAATAGCAAGCATTTCCAAAAGAAAGCATATGATTAGGGTCTTGATTTAAAAATATGAGGCATTACTGTATAAAATACATAGGATTAGGGTTTTGTTTCAGAAATAGCGGACATTCGAAAAGGAAAAGAATATATTAGGGGTTTGATTGAAAAATATGGGACATTTCAAAAAGATAACTTATGATTCGCGTTGTGATTGAAAGATTGGAATAGTAATGTTTTCTTTTGGAAATGTCTCCATTTTTTCAAAACAAAAGATTTGGATTTTGATTGAAAGATACTAGACATTTCAAAAATATAATATAGGATTAGGGTTTTGATTGAAAAATAGCAAACATTCCAAATAAAACATAGGCTAGGGTTTTGATTGAAACATAGGAGATATTCCTAAAAGAATAAATAGGATTAGGTTTTCGATTTAAAAAAAGGACACATTCTGATTAAAGTTTTGATTAAAAAATAGCAGACATTTCCTTACAACAATCCAATGTCTCCTATCTTTCAATCAGAACCCTAATACTATTATTTCTTTTCTTCATGCTTGTCATTTATCCCTTTTGAATCAAAATTATAACGCCCTAATCATTTGTTTTCTTTTTGGAATGACACCTATTTTTCAATCAAAAACTTAATCCTTTATTTTTTTTGAAATGTTTGCTATTTTTGAAACAAAACCCTAATCCTATGATTTCATTTCAGAATGTCTCATATTTTTTAATCAAAACTCTAATCCAATGTTTTCTACTAGAAATGTCCTTTATTTTTTGGTTTTCAATCCAAACCCTAATCCTTCGTATTCATATAGTAATGACTCCTATTTTTCAACCAAAACCCTAATCCTATGTTTTTATTTCTAGAATACCTACTATTTTTGATTCGAAATCCGAATCCTACATTTTATTTTCATAATGTCTCATATTTTTCAACCAAAACCCTAATCCTATATTTTTTTTTGGGAATGCTTGCTATTTTTTTATTGAAGAAAATGAGACATTGTGAATACATAATTTTAGTAGGGTTTCTTTGTTTTTTTTTGTTAATGTCTAATTTTTTTAATCAAAACCCTAATGCTATGTTTACTTATAGTAATGTCTCCTCTTTCACAATCAAACCCCTATTCCTATGTTTTTTCCCAAAATTCCTACAATATTCAAATCAAAACCATAATTATATGTTTTCTTTTCGCATTCAAAAACAATCCTATGTCTTTTATTCTAGAACATAGGATTGAAATCACTAATCCAATGTTTTATTTGCAAAATAACGGACATTCCAAATGATAGTTTGAAACGGCTCCTATTTTTTTGAATCAAAACCCATAATCCTTTGTCCTATTAAAAAAATATTAATATCTCCTATTTTTCATTTAAAACCCTAATCGTAAGTTTTTTTTATCATAGTAATGTCACATATTTTTCAATCAAAACCCTAATCTTAAGTTTTCTTTTGAGAATATCTCCTTATTTTTAATCAAAACAATAATCCTATGCTTTCATAGATAATGTCTCATATTTTTCAATGAAAACCATAATCCTACATTTTCTTTTCGAAATGGCTCCTATTTTCGAATCAAAAGAGTAATCCTATGTTTTCTTCTAGGAATGTTTGCTATTCTTCAATCAAAACTCTAATCCTTTGTTTTCTTTTGGAAAATAACCCTATTTTTAGGTTTTTATCAAATCCCTAATCCTATAATTTTTTGAATGTCTCATATTTTTTAATCAAAACCAAAATCTTAAGTTTTTTTTTTTGTTATGCCTCCTATTTTTTAATGAAAATAATAATCTTATGTTTTCTTTTGGGAATGTCTCCATTTTTTTAATCAAAAAAAATAATCCTATGTTTTAATTTACAATGTTTCATATTTTCCTGTAAAAGACTTAATCCAAAGTTTTCAACTTTGAATCAAAGCCACAATCCAATGTTTTCTTTTCCTACTCCTATCTTTTGAATGAAAACATTAATCCTATGTTTTCTCTTCTTTTCAAATGTCCCCTTTCTTTTGTTTTGGAATGTCTGTTATTTTTTAATCGAAATCCTAATTGGAATGTGTTCTATTTTTTATTCAAAACTCTAATCCTATGTTTTCTTTTATGAATGTATGTTTTTTTTTAATCAAAACAATAATCATACATTTGTTTTTGAAGTCTCTAATATTTTTTAAATAAAACCTTAATCCTATGTTTTTTTAGAATGCACCATATATTTAAATCAATATCCTAATCTTATGTTTTCTTTTGTTAATGTCATATTTTTTAATCAAAGCCCTGATGTTATGTTTTCTTATAGTGATATCTCCTATTTTTCAATAATACCCTAATCCTATGTTTTCTTTTCTTAATGTAAACTAATCCAATGTTTTCTTATAGTAATATCTCCTTTTTTCAATCAAAACTTTTATACTATATTTTTCTTTCTTAATGGTTCCTATTTTTGAATAAAAAATCTATTCCTTTCTTTTCTTTTCGGAATTTCTACTATTTTTAAATCAAAATTCTAAATCTATGTTTTCTTTTAGAAATGTTTGGTATTTTTTAATCAAATCTCGTATCCTTTGTTTTTTTGTGGACATGTCCCATATTTTTCCGTTTTTAACCAAAACCCCAATTCTATGTTTTCTTGATGTAATGTATCATATTTTTTAATCAAAACCCTAACCGATGTTTTCTTTTCAGAATGTGTTTTGTTTTTCAGTTTTGAATCAAAACCTTAATCTTTTTATTTTTGTTTCAAAATGTTGAATTTTTTTAAATCAAAAGACTAATCCTATCTTTTGTTTGAGAGTCTCTTCCTATGTTTTCTTTTCGTAATGGCTCATATTTTTTTAATAAAAATCCTAATCTTATGTTTTCTTTTAGGAATGTCTCCAATCCTTAAATCACAACTATAATCCTATGTTTTCTTTTCGAAATGTCTCAAATTTTCCAATCAAAACAATAATCCTATTTTTTTGGAAAATCTACTATTTTTTAATCAATTCCACAATCCTATGTTTTCATATAATAATGTATCCTATTTATCAATTAAACCCTAATCCTATGTTTTCATTTCTGAATGGCTCAACCTTTTGAATAAAAAACCCAATCCTTTCTTTTCTTTTCGGAGTGTCTGCTATTTTTTAATCAAAACCGTAATCTTATATTTTCTGTTGGGGATGTCTGCTATTTTTATTCAAAACTCAAATCCTATAATTTCCTTATGAAATGTCCCCTATTTTTTGGTGTTTAATCAAAATCCTAATCCTATGTTTTCTTATCGTAATGTCTCATATTGTTCAATGAAAACCATAATCCTATGTTTTCTTTTCGGATTGTCTCCTATTTTGAATTAAAACCCTAATAATATGTTTTATTTTTGCAATGTCTCCTATTTTCCCATAAAAAACTAATTCTATGTTTTGTTTTCAGAATGTCTCCTATTTCTTCATCGAACCTTAATCCAATTTATTCTTTTTGAAATGGCTTCTATTTTTTAGTTTTGAATGAAAACACTAGTCCTTTTCTGCGTTTTCGTAATGTCTCCTATTATTTTTCAAATC
>NC_052490.1:9552607-9652943 GCF_009730915.1 Dioscorea cayenensis subsp. rotundata
CATCAAATGCAACACTAGGAGTCGGGAGTATTGTTTTATTGCCCCACATTTATTCTTGATTTATATACATCATGAGTGAGTTTGCATATGTACATTGGGGATAATGTGTAACTTAAGTGTGGGAGTTTTACATCGCGATATTTCTTTTATATTAATTGTCTTGATTGGTCACATAGCCAATGCCGGTTCACCTTAGTTGCAATGATTGTATTCTTAGATTTAGGAGGAGAATTTTAAACATTAAATGTCTTCATGCTCTAATTTTTGCTTGAATTTGTAGGAATCCCGATTGACACTTGTTGCTACTACTCACTCTTTAAACTCTTTTGGAAAGTCATGTTTGATGTTAAAGGGTCTAATTATTGTTATTTATTTTAGTATTTGTTGAAAAAGAAAAATGGAAAAATGAAAAGAAAGAATAAAATAGTTTTGTAGGGTTTGTTGCGTGGAAAGAGCTACCACCTATATGATGTATGAAGCTACCTCTAATAAGTCGGATGCTTGTTATGCCCTAATAGAGAAAAGAGCTATCCCATGGGATGTGTGAAAGCTACCACTCCGTTAGAAAGAGCTACCATCTCAAAAGTATGAAAGCCACCTTAGTGGCCGCTTTGGAAAGGGCTACCTTAGAGGATGTGTGAAGCTACTACCCTTTTTGAATTTTTGTTACCTTTTGTAAATAAATAAGTCCTTATATGTAGAACTTTGAGGAGTATACTTTAGGTTGACTTGAGTGACTTGACAGACTGACATGATTTTTTGTTTGTTGTCCTTTTTTATTCAAGTTTTTAGCTAGATCATTGATTATTCATATTTTGTGTTGAAATCTCACTTATAGAATACTCTCTTTGCATGTTTTGGTGAACCTAAGGTCACACACTTCCAATATTTCCTTCATTTAAGCATACAATGTTTTAATTTTGCTTGAGGACAAGCAAAAGCTTAATTGTGGGAGGGTTTGATAAGTACTTGTGTGATAAGAATACGAAATATTCTTTCCTTATGATGAGCATTGCTTTTATCAGGTTTTAACACTAATATGTGTGTATTTATGTTACTTTCATGCATATAGGGTTGTGAAGTCAAAATCATATAGAAAAGAAGACAATGTAGATTGTGAGTGCACCATTTGGAGGAAATCTTGAGAAGCTTCAAAAGTGAAGACATAAGTCGGGTTCTATATGCTAGAATGTGTGCCAACCTCCTTGTATTCAAGCTAGCACAATGATTTGGAGGGGCACAGAGGCAGTAATATTCTAAGTATTCTAGCTTGTGCATATGTAACAAGATCTCCACCAACACGGTCGTTCATTGAAGAAGCAAAGTGATCTATAACGTAAACGTGTGCCCATTTATTTAACATCGATAAAAGCATGGTTTCAGGAGTGTTTCATAACGGCACTGTAGTAGGTACTATTCACGACTGGCCGAAGAAGGATTTATCCAGAGAAGCCATACGGGCATGTGAAAATTCCACACGTCCGTGCATCAATTCCACATGGGCCATGCGAAATATTCACATGGGCTTGTGGATTCGATTCCAACCTATTAAGGCCAATTTCAGCCCGATATCGAATTCTTTTCTCCATCTTTTTCCCCAACTTGAGTGAGGGTTGTGGCTAGGGTTTTGGGATGTATTGGCTAGGGATTGGGAGAGGTTCTATAGCTCCCACATTACGCTCCATTTAAAAGAAGGTTAGTGAGAAAGCTTTCGTCGGCACCGATCCAACGAGGAGTATCCTAGGCCGGACAAAAGGACCCTTGGACGAGTAGAGGACTCTCTACAAGACCATAGTCACGACCATCGAGGGGGTTATCTATGGATTCTTCGCTTTTACATTCGATTTTATTGATTGTGATTAGCTCCATGGAGAGCTAAACCCCCTAGTGGGTACTTGGATTGTGAACCCTAGGATGTAATTGTTTCTTTGAACCTTTTTATTATGCTTCCATTAATTGATATTTTTATTGAGTTCCAATCTTGAATGCATTGATTGTATGAATACTCCCTTAGAGTGACACTAGAGTTAGACAAACCCTTGTGAGTGAGTGAGTGGGTGACACACCACGAAGAGTTAGACAAACCCTAGATTGGAGAGGGTTGAGAGGGTGAGTCCGAGAGGTAGCGGAGCGTCCCCTTTCTCCTCCGAGTGTGATTTTATTCTACCTCCAATTCCTCGAGTTCTTTTACGGTTTATAGTAGAGTGAATGGGCTAAGAGAACTTGGAATCCCTAGAACTCATTGCAATTCTATAGGGTTAGGAATGGTTGACTTTAGATTTGGGACCATGTATTAAAAGATCTCCACGACTCATTAATACATTAGTTAGGAAGCATATTAGAGGGTTTTTGCACTTGAAAATGATTGTCCTAGGTGGATCAATATTCGAGTACCCCATTTATATCGATTGCCTTATCTCCTTTACTTGCTCTCTCTCTCTTTCTGTCTCTCTCTCTCTCTTACTTTTGTTTGCATTATATCTTGTCACACAAATCACTATTCATACTTCGCTAGTTAAGAAACAATTTAAGTATTTTTTTCCTCCTACTCCCGAGTGGATACGATACCCACTCACCTGGGATTTTATTACTTAGAAAAACCTGTGCACTTGTGGGACATACGCAAGGGCGTTGTCATGTTTTTGGCGTCGTTGCCGGGGATCGCTACTGATACCAGTCAAAACACTTACGAAACCATGCTTTCATTGAGGTAATGTAAACGAGCACACATGTACATCATAGATCACTTTGCTTCTTCAATGAACGGCCGCGTTGGTGGAGATCTTGTTACACATGCACAAGCCGGAATACTTAGAATGTGACTGCTTCTGTGCCCTCCAAATCATTGGCTTCTTTCTATAAGATTCAGCTTCACAACCCTATATGCATGAAAGTAACATAAATACACACATATTACCGTTAAAACCTGATTAAAGTAATGTTCATCATAAAGAAAGAACACTTCGTATTCTTATCACACAAGCACTTATCAAACTCCCCTACACTTAAGCTTTTGCTTGTCCTCAAGCAAAAATTAAAACATTATATGCATAGATGAAGGAAATATTGGAAGTGCTTGGCCTTAGGTTCACCAAAGCATGCAAAGAGAGCATTCTACAAGTAAGGGAGATTTCAACACTAAATACGAAAAATCAATGCTCTAGCTAAAAACTTGAATCAAAAAGGACAACAAACCCGAAATCACGTAAGTGTGTGAACTCACTCAAGTTAACCTAAAGTATACTCCTCAAAGTTCTACATATAAGGGACTTATTTATCTACAAAAGTTATCAAAAATTCAAAAAGGGTAGTAGCTTCACACATCCTCTAAGGTAGCCCTTTCTAAAGTGGCCGCTAAGGTGGCTTTCACACATTCGAGGTGGTAGCTTTTTCTACCGGGGTGGTATCTTTCACACATCCCATGGGATAGCTCTTTATCTCATTAGGGTATAACTAGTATCCAACTTATCAGAGTAGCTTCATACATCATATGTGGTAGCTCTTTCCATCCAACAAGCACAACAAAACTATTTTGTTCTTTCTTTTAATTTTTAAATTTTTTTTTACAAATAACAAAAGAAATAACAGTAATTAGACCCTTTAACATTGAACATGAGTTTCCAGAAGAGTTTAAAGAGTGAGTAGTTCAACAAGTGTCAATCTGGCAAAAATTCCTACAAGATCAAGCAAAAACTAGAGCATGAAAACATTCAATGTTAAAAATTCTCCTCCTAAACCCAAGAATACAATTATTATAACTAAGGTGAACCGCCATTGGCTATGTGAGCATGTATAACAATCAAGACTAATATAAAAGAGATGTGTGCACTATGAAACACCCCCTCCCCCAACACTTAAGTTGTACATTGTCCCCAATGTACACATGTGCAAGCTTACTCATGATGTATATAAATCAAGAATAAATATGGGAGAAGCAATCGAAACAATACTCCCCTGACTCCTAGTGTTGCATTTGATGGAGCTAATTCGTTGGGAGTGGTGTTCCAACAGGTTATGAAGCACACACGGCCAAGTGTCAAAGCACCTTGGTCGTGTCTATGACAAGTTCTCAATTCCGATGATGACAAGACCATCTATACGCATACACGAGGTGGTTTAGTGAAGCTCAATAAAACAATAACAACTCGAGTATATAAAGGATAGAGAAATGAATACAACTCGAGATAACAAAAAGAAAATATAAACTCAGAAGGAAAGTCCTTTCTGAGTATACAAGTTCAAAACGAAATATAAAAAGTAAAAAAATTAAAAACAAAATCAAGTGTCGGTGCCGCGCTCCGGCTCCTCTGCTGCTGATGCTAGTGCTTGGTTAAAGGGTGCGGTGGAGGTGGTCATGAGGAGACGCCCTCGCTCTAGAATCGCATGGGCGTGTCGAAACGTGCCAGAACTTTATGTCTTGGCGCAGATCCCGAACCTCGATCTCTCGGACCTGTGACCTCGTCCGTATCACCCCCTGACGATTCCGAGCCTCCAAAGTGATCATGGGCTCAAGATGGTGAAAACATTCGTACTAGGGGATGGTCCTCCGCTCGGGAGGTCATCGATCCCATCTCAGTCGGCGGAGGCTCGGGGAATAGGCTGAAGTCTCGAAAGCATCATAACCCTCCTCCGCTATCTTTGGAGCTGGTAGAACAAAGGCATAAACTACCGTCCGAACCATGTGGACCATACCCATCAATCTCATCATCTCCAGGCTTATGGGAGCAGGTATACTCATCTTCTCGACCGCTGAATCGCGTCCAAGAGACCCATACCCAAAAACTAGTCTCAGTAATGTAGGGGCCCGAGAAGATCGCTCCCAACTGCTATATACGCCTCGATGTCAAATGTACTCGCGACGATATGCCCGACTGAATCGGTATGCATCGAACCATCGAATACAGTGCGTAAGCTCCCCAGTAGGCTCGGACACCAGTGCTATCACCACGGCTATTCACTGACCCGCTGAGAATAGCATGTAAATATCGGTATGCAGGACGGGAAAGGCACGTGGCCTTGAACACCACCTACTCATACTGACCCTGACCACATAATGCTCTATAAGCTCTCTGGGGGATTAAAACTCCCAAGTAATCTGTCGGTAACTAGGAATACTCCTCAGTGTCTGTAACTGCTTCCTCGTAAAAGGTAAGCCGAACTGAAAACTGAGTAATGCTCATGCTATGGTGATGTCCAAATGCTCTAAACTATAAAATCTCACATAAGATCTATCGAACTCGAATGACGATAAGACCTCAAGTGTAAGCTCACGAATGGTTGCCTCCCTAGTCGACAATAACTGCCTCCAACCTCCCACTAAAACGAGATCATCGACCTCATTTATGAACTTATCTCCCTGCTGTAGATCTCTCAATATGCCCGTGTCCAG
Source organism: Dioscorea cayenensis subsp. rotundata (assembly GCF_009730915.1). Classification (NCBI taxonomy): domain Eukaryota; kingdom Viridiplantae; phylum Streptophyta; class Magnoliopsida; order Dioscoreales; family Dioscoreaceae; genus Dioscorea; species Dioscorea cayenensis. The sequence continues at coordinate 9,557,997 of NC_052490.1, forward strand.
GAATCAAGTCTGTTCGAAATGAAGTCTCGACAAACGCTCAAAATGCGCTTGGTACTCAGGAATAGCAAATATCATGTCCTCGGACTCAAGAGATGACTCACACAGTTGTTTCTTGGCTTACTTCTTAGACCGAGGTGCCATAAGCTGCAAGATTTGAAAGAAAATCGATTAAACCAGTTAATTAATTAATGCTGCAAAAATCCACACGGTCATGTGGGATTTCTGCACCGCCGTGTGGATCCATGGGAAATGAAAAACGCACAGCCGCGCCTTAAAAATCCAAGAATACAACCTTAGATTACTTCTAACTTCATTTTAAACATGCATAATTATTCTAATTGCAAAAGACGAAGCATCATGCTCCAGCTTTCATCGATTAAAATCAAGAATTGATGAAGAAAAACAAAAATATAAGGCTTACCGACGATGTGAAATGGGAAAAAAACTTGAATCGCCGTAAACCTAAACAAAAAAATCCCTCCAAATCGTAATACTGAGTCGGGAGAAAGTGTGAGTGCGATTATAGATGAATGGAAAGTGTGAAAATGAGAAGAAACGATGATCCACTTAAGAGGACTCATGCCTCTTGGCGTTCTGTACATTCACACGGGCGTGGAAAAATTACAGGCGCTCGTGCGCCTCTATAGGAGAGCCTCACGAGGGCCCTCGCCGCCGCACCGTACTCTCGAGAAAACCCTCATCGCCTCGACAAATGCACGGGCGTGTGGTAAATACCCTACGCCTGCGTCGCACCCATCAGTGTAGCTACACGCGTGTGTTCTTTGTCCCGACCGAGAAGAATCTCTAGTGTTTCAAACACCCATGCGGAAATTCCGCACCGGGCGTGACATTCACAGTGCCCAACTCAAAGGGGTAGCCGCACGCCCTTGTGTCTTCTCGTAATGGACAGAACTCGTCTGCAGAGATCCACATGGGTGTGCGAAAAATACTCACAATCGTGCGTTGTTCACAAGTTCACCAACATGGGCTAGTCCACGGCCCTGTGTGCTCTTGGGATAAATCGCCAAGCCTCTGCAGTAAAACGCATGCCTATGGGAAAGTTCCCACGGGCATGTGAAAATCGCAAGATCGCACACATGAGCAAATTCATGCCCCTGTGCCTTCTCTGGATGACCTCTCAATACAACTCCATGGGCGTGCGGAAATTCCACACGCCCGTGCGTTTTCTCTGGATGACTTAGAAAATTATACAGGCTCTGCAAAAATTTCTTGATCATGTTTACACATTCAGAACCTATCCTTTTATACAAAATACACCAGCGGGAAACATTAAAAACAAGCTAAAGCGACTTACTTCACCAAATCCTCATGAAAACACACGATGACATTCAAATCCATGAGATAATACACCGCAGAAGCATCTAAATGTCAAGACACCAACACTCAACAAGTTATTTGCACAAAAACTAAACTACTTAACCAAGAAAATAGTAAACGCTTGGGTTGTCTCCCAAGAAGCGCTTGTTTTAGGTTACTAAGCTTGAAGTACCTTATCTTCCCTCACGGGGGTTCATAGATGAAGGTTACCCTCTTACCCATAGCTTGAAAGCATGATGAACAGAGTCTTTTGAAGGTAGAGGGAGGGTTATCGGGCTTGGGAACACCTAGTAATGGTTCATCCAACTTGTTTGGTTCACGCACATCTCCAACTGCATTGTAGTGTTTTAGGCGGCTACCCTTGTTGGTCGTGCGCACGGGCATGGGTATTTTCCACATGACCGTGGGTTTATTGACAAGGTCCCCTTCCGTATATCCCGTAAGTGTACTGGTTTATCGAAGTAATAATCCCGGGTGAGCGGGTATCGAATCCACAAGGAGTAGGGAATAAAAACACTTAATTCGCTTCTTAGCTATGTGAAAGATCAGTAGTGATAATTGTGACAATGATTCAATTCTCAAAAGTAAAAGCAACAAGTAAGAGAGCACGAGTAAAGGAGGAGGTAAGGTAATCGATAAAGATGGGGTACTCAAATAATGCTCCACCTAGGATAATTGTTTCAAGTGCAAGAACCCTCTATTATGCTTCCTAATCAATGCAATGGTAAGTCATGGAAATCCTTAATTACATAGTCCCAAATCTAAGATGAACTATGCCTAACTCTATACATGTCCCGGAGGAGAGATTAGATAACCTCTCAACCTCGCACTCGCATAGAGTTACAATGAGCTCTAAGGATTCCAAGTGATAAATCTCTTCCTAGTTATAGATCTAACCCTTTGGTCCAGGTGGAAGATCCCTAACCACGATTAAGCCCTAGATACTAAGATCACCTCAACGCTTCACCCTGCTGCACGTGCAACTAAGCCCCGAGTGGAAGTTCATCCCTTAGACCATTCACTCTATTATGGCCGCAAAGAACCTCGAGGAACGGAGGTAGAATCTATCACGTCGTAGGGGAAAAAGGGGACGCCCCTGCACCTCCCTCGACTCACCCTCTCAACCCTCTCCAACCTAGCTTTTGTCTAACGCTCGTGGTGTGTCACCACTCACAAGGTTACCAAACGAGAACTCTCAACCCTAGTTTCACTCTAGGGGAAATGTTCATACAATCAAGCATTCAAGGTTAGAACTCACAATAAACATCAATTAATTAAAAAGCATAATGAAGAGATTCAATGAAACAAATACAACCTAGGGTTCACAAATACCCAAGTACCAACTAGGGGTTTAGCTCTCCATGGAGCAAAGTACAATCAAAGAAATAGAATGTAAAAGCAATGAATCCATAGAAAAACTTCCTCGATGGTCATGTCGATGGTCTTGTGGAGAGTCCTCTACTCATCGTCCCAAGGATTCCCTCATCCGGTATAGGATACGCCCGACGGAAGCTCCCCTACCAACCTTCTTCCTTAGGAATGACGATGTTGGAGCTGTAGAACCTCTCCAAAACCCCTAGCCAATACCCCTCAAAACCCCTAGCCGAAGCCCTCTCTCAAGTTGGGGAAATAGATGGAGAAAAGAATGTCAAATCGGACTGAATCGACTTTTAAATAGGGGTAGAATCGGGCGGCTACACGAGCCTGTGGATTGTTTACACGCCCATGTGGAATTTCCACATGTGCGTGAGTAATTTCCACACGCCCATGAGGATTATCTGAAACTGTCATTTTCGGGCGGCTGTGAGCAATGAATCGCTACAATACTCCGCCAAAAATACTCCCTCGAATCCACTATTCATCGAGGTAACATAAACGAGCACACGCTTTTGCCGTTGATTACTTTGCTTCTTCAATGACGGATAAGTTGATGGAGATCTTGTTCTATGTGCATAAGTCGGAATGCTTGAGTGTGACTGCCCTTGCGCCCTCCAAAATGGTTGTGCAAACTCAAATACGGGGAGGTTGGCACATACTCTAGCATCTCGCACTGCACTTTATATCTTTGCGTTTGAACCTTAGCAAGATTTCGTCCAAAATCGGTACATTGTGATCCACATTGGCTTCTTTCCTTCATAATTGGTTTCAAAACCCTACCTGCATAAAAGTAATATAAAAACACACATATTAATGTAAAAACCCGAGAAAAGTAATGCTCAACATAAGGAAATAATGCTTCGCATTCATATCACACAAGCACTTATCATTTATATTCAGGGCCAGTGAGGGTTTTCTAGAGAGCGCACAGGGGCGTGCATCAGCCCTTGTGAAGCTCTCCTGTGGAGGCGCACAAGCGTGTGCAATTTCCGCAAGCCCGTGTGGATGTACAGAACGCCAAGAGGCGCCAGTCCTTTTGAAATTATAATCATTTCTTTTCATTTTCACACTTTCCATTCGTCTACAATCACACTTACACTTTCTCCCGACTTCGTATTGTCGATTTGGAGGGATTTTTGTTTAGTTTTTCCGGCCGATTCATGTTTTTCCCATTTCACATCATCGGTAAGCTTTATCTTTTGTTTTCTTCATCAATTCTTGATTTTAGTCGATGAAACTTGTGCATGATGCTTTGTCTTTGCAATTAGAATAATTATGCATGTTTAAAAATAAGTTAGAAGCAATCTAAAGGTGTATTCTTGGGCGTGCGGAAATCCCACACGACCGTATGGATTTCTGCAGCATTGCTTAATTAACTTGTTTAATCGATTTTCTTTCAAATCTTGCAGCTTATGGCACCTCTGTCTAAGAAGCAAGTCGAGAAATGGCTCGCATGAGTCATCTCCCGAGTCCGAGGACATGAGATTTGCTATTCTCGAGCACCGGTGCATTTTAAGTTCGGCTTGGCTTATACGAGGGAGGCGATTATAGACGCCGAGGAGTATTCCGAGTTATCGACAGATTACTGGGAGCTTTGACCCCTACGAGAGCTTATAGAGCATTATGTGGTCGAGGTCGATGATGAGGAGGGGCTGTCCAAGGCCATGTGCCTTTCCCGACCTATATACTGATATTTACATGGCATTCTGAGTAGGTCGGTGAATGGCCGTGATCATAGCACTAGTGTCCCGAGTCGGGTAGGGAGCTTACGCACTTGTATTCGATGGTTCGGCGATACCGATTTATCTGGGGCATGTCATCGTAGAGTTCATCCGACATCAGGGGTAGTATGCCAAATTGGGATCGATCTTCTCATGCCCCTACATTATGAGACTAGTTTTGGGTATGGGTCTCTTCGATGCGATTCACGGGGATGAGAAGACTAGTATACCCTGCCTCCCCGAGCCGGAGAGCGATGAGATTGATGGGTATGGTGCATGGGGTTTAGACCAAAGTTTATGCCTTGGTTCTACCAGCTACGGAGATAGCGAGAGAAGGAGGGTTATGATGCCGAGACTTCGCGAGCATGTTCCCCGAGCCTTCGCCGACACAGATGGAGACCAATGCACCTCCGGTGGCGGAGGACCCACCCCAATCGCCTGCTTTTTCACCATCCGGAGCCCATGATCACTTTTGAGAGGATCGAGAATGCTCGTGGGGATGACACGAACAATGGTCATCGAGGTCCAAGCGAGATTGTCGAGGTTTGGGACTGCGCAGCCGCACGATGACATAGAGTTCATGGCACGTTTCGACACGCTACATCAGATTCTAGAGTGAGACGTCTCCTCATCATTTGACTTTCTTTTTTCATTTTTTTTACTTTTTACATTTCCTTTTGGACTTGTATACTCAGAAAGGACTTTACTTCTGAGTTCATATTTTCATTTTGTTATCTCGAGTTGTATTCATTTCTCTATCTTTTATATACTCGAGCTGTTTTTGTTTTATTGAGCTTCACTGAACCCCCTCATGTATGCATGCAGATGGTCTTGTCATCATGAGAATTGAGAACTTGTAATTGACACAGCCATGGTGCTTCGGCACTTGGCCGTGTGTGCTTCACAACCAGTTGGAACACCACTCCCAACGAATTAGCTCCATCAAATGTAATACTAGGAGTCATGGGAGTATTGTTTCGATTGCTTCTCCCACAATTATTCTTGATTTATATAAATCATGAGTGAGCTTGCATATGTACACTGGGGACAATGTACAACTTAAGTGTGGGGAGGGGAGTTTCATAGTGCACACATCTCTTTATATTAGTCTTGATTGTTATACATGCTCACATAACCAATGGCGGTTCAACTTAGCTGCAATAATTGTATTCTTGGGTTTAGGAGGAGAATCTTTAACATTGAATGTCTTCATGCTCTAGTTTTTGCTTGAATTTGTAGGAATTTTTTCCCGATTGACGCTTGTTGCACTACTCACTCTTTAAACTCTTTTAGGAACTCATGTTCGATGTTAAAGGGTCTAATTATTGTTATTTCTTTTGGCATTTGTGGAAAAAAGGAAAAATGGAAAAAATGAAAAGAAATAACAAATTAGTTTTATTGTGCTTGTTGGGTGGGAAGAGCTACCACCTATGATGTATAAAGCTACTCTAATAAGTCAGATACTAGTTATGCCCTAATGAGAGAAAGAGCTATCCCATGAGATGTGTGAAAGCTACCACCCTGGTAGAAAGAGCTACCACCTCGAAAGTGTCAAAGCCACCTTAGCGGCCGCTTTGGAAAGGGCTACCTTAGAGTATGTATGAAGCTACTACCCTCTTTGAATTTTTTTGTTACCTTTTTGTAGATAAATAAGTCCCTTATATGTAGAACTTTGAGGAGTATACTTTGGGTTGACTTGAGTGAGTTCACACACTAACACGATTTCGGGTTTATTGTCCTTTTTATTCAAGTTTTTTTAGCTAAAGCATTGTGATAAGTGCTTGTGCGATATGAATTGAGCGTTCATTCCTTATGTTGAGCATTACTTTTCTCAGTTTTTTTATATTAATATGTGTTTTTTTATGTTACTTTTTATGCGGGTAGGGTTGTGAGGCCGAGTATGAAGGAAATAGGCCAATGTGGATCATAATGCACCTATTTTTGGAGGAGATCTTGCTAAGGTTCAAACGCGAAGACATAGGGACAGGTGTGAGATGCTAGAGTGTGTGCCAACCTCCCTCGCATTCGAGTGAGCACATCCATTTGGAGGGGCACAAAAGGCGGTCACACTCGAGCATTCTGACTTATGCATATAAGAACAAGAGCTCCACCAACATGTTTATCATTGAAGAAGCAAGTGATTCACGATGTGAACGTGTGCCCGTTTGCGTTACCCGGTGAAAGTATGGAATTGGGAAGTTATTCGAGGGCTAAAAGGTCGTAGCGAGCAATGTAGCAAGCATCTGTAGCGACATCTGCTCACAGCAGGCCGAGAAATCGAGAAATGAGAATCCACACGGGCGTGTGGAAATTATCCACGCCCATGTGGAAATTCCGCGCGGGCGCGTGTAGCGTCCACGCCCGTGGAGTTGCCCGATTCCAGCCCTATTTCAAGCCAATTCAGCCCCGATTTTGGTATTCTTTTCTCCATCTTTTCCCCAACTTGAGATAGGGTTTCGGCTAGGGTTTTGAGGGGTATTGGCTAGGGTTTTGGAGAGGTTCTATGGCTCCAACATCGCGCGTCATTTGGAAGAAGGTTATTGGGAGAGCTTTTCAGTCGGCATCGATCCGGGCGAGGTGTATCCTAGGTTGGACAAAGGATCCATTGCGACGAGTAGAGGACTCTCCACAAGACCATCGACATAACCATCGGGGGGGGTTTCTTTATGGATTCATTGCTTTTACATTCGATTTCTTTGATTGTACTTAGCTCCATGGAGAGCTAAACCCCTAGTGGGTACTTGGGTGATTGTGAACCCTAGGATGTATTTGTTTCTTTGAACTTCTTTATCATCCTTTCAATAAATTGATGTTTATTGTGAGTTCCAACCTTGAATGCTTGATTGTATGAACATTTCCCCAAGAGTGACACTAGGGTTGAGAGTTCTTGTTGGTAACCTTGTGAGTGAGTGACACACCACGAGCATTAGACAAAGCTAGGTTGGAGAGGGTTGAGAGCGTGAGTCGAGAGGTACAGGAGCGTCCCCTTTCCCCTCTGACGTGATAGATTCTACCTCCATTCCTCGAGTTCTTTGCGGCCATAATAGAGTGAATGGTCTAAGGGATGAATCTCCACTGGGGCATAGTTGCACGTTCAACGGAGTGAAGCGTTGAGGGGATCTTAGTATCTAGGGCTTAATTATGGTTAGTGAGCTTCCGCCTGGACCAAAGGGTTAGGTCTATAATTAGGAAGAAATTTATCACCTGGAATCCCTAGAGCCCATTGCAACTTTATTCGAGTGCGAGGTTGAGAGATTATTTAATCTCTCCTCCGGGACATGAATAGAGTTAGGCATAGTTGACCTTAGATTTGGGACTATGTATGTAAGGATTTCCACGACTCACCATTGCATTGATTAGGAAGCATAATAGAGAGTTCTTGCACTTGAAGCGATTATCCTAGGTGAAGCATCATCCGAGTACCCCATCTTTATCGATTGCCTTACCTCCTCCTTACTTTTGCTCTCTTACGTGTTGCTTTTAATTGTTGAGAATTGAATCATTATCACACTCCTTATCATTGATCTTTCACATAGCTAAGAATCAAATTAAGTGTCTTTACTCCCTACTCCCTGTGGATTCGACCCCGCTCACCTGGGATTATTACTTTGACAAACCCGTGCACTTAAGGGATATACGCAAGGGGACCTTGTCACATTGATTTTTCATATTTAGTGTTGAAATCTCCCTTACTTGTAGAATGCTCACTTTGCATGCTTTGGAGTCTCCCTAATGCCAAGCACTTCCAATATTTCCTTAATCTATGCATACAATGTTTTAATTTTTGCTTGAGGACAAGCAAAAGCTTGAGTGTGGGGGAGTTTGATAAGTGCTTGTGTGATAAGAATACGAAGTGTTCCTTCCTTATGATGAGCATTACTTTTATCAGGTTTTAACGCTAATATGTGTGTATTTATGTTACTTTCATGCATATAGGGTTGTGAAGCCGAATCTTATAGAAGAAGCCAATGTAGATCGTGAGTTCACCATTTGGAAGAAATCTTGTGAAGGTTCAAACGCGAAGACATATGTCGGGTTCAAGATGCTAGAATGTGTGCCAACCTCCTTGTTTTCAAGCTAGCACAATGATTTGGAGGGGCACAGAGGCTGTCACATTCTAGGTATTCCGGCTTGTGCATGTGTAACAAGATCTCCACCAACGCGGTCATTAATTTAAAAAGCAAAGCAATCCATGATGTAAACGTGCGACCGTTTATGTTATCTCGATAAAAGCATGGTTTCGGGAGTGTTTCGGACCGGTAATGTAGGAGGGCGCTGTAGCAAACACTGTAGTAGGTACTATTACGGCCGGCCGAAGAAGGAGTTATTCCCACATGGGACATATGAAATATTCACATGGACGTGTGGATTCTCGATTACAGCCATATTTAAGGCCTATTTCAGGTGCGATTTGAGAATTATTTTCTTCATCTTTTCACCAACTTTAGAGAGCGGCTAGGGTTTTGAGAGGTATTGGCTAGGGGTTGGGAGAGGTTCTACGGCTTTGACATCGCGCTCTATTTGGAAGAAGGTTAGTGGGAGAGCTTTCATCGGCACCGATCCGCCGAGGTGTATCCTAGGCTGGACAAAAGGACCCTTGGACGAGTAGAGGACTCTCCACAAGACCATTGTCACGACCATCGAGGTGGTTTTCTATGGTTTTTTTTGTTTTTACATTCGATTTCTTTGATTGTTATTAGCTCCATAGAGACCTAAACCTCCTAGTGAGTACTTTGATTGTGAACGCTAGGACGTAATTGTTTCTTTGAACCTTTTTATTATGCTTCCATTAATTGTTGTTTTTATTGAGTTCCAATCTTGAATGCATTGATTGTATGAAAACTCCCTTAGAGTAATACTAGGGTTGAGAGTTCTTGTTGGTAACCCTTGTGAGTGAGTGACATACCTCGAGAGTTAGACAAAGCTAGATTGGAAAGGGTTGAGAGGGTGAGTCGAGAAGTAGCGGAGCGTCCCCTTTCCCCTCTTGTGTGATTTATTCTACCTCCAATTCCTCGAGTTCTTTGCCGTTATAGTAGAGTGAATGGGCTAAGGGATGACCTACCACTGGGGCTTATTTGTGAGTGAAATGAAGTGAAGCGTTGAAGTTATTTTAGCAACTAGGCTTTAATTGTGACTAGGGACTTTCCGCCTGGACCAAAGGTTTAAGTCTAAATATAGGAAGAGGATTTATCACTTGGAATCCCTAGAACTCATTGTAATTCTATATGAGTATGAGGTTGAGAGATTTTTCATTTTCTCCTCCGGGACATGTATAGGGTTAGGCATGGTTGACTTTAGATTTGGGATCATGTATTGAAGAAACTCCACGACTTAATAATACATTATTTAGTAAGCATATTAGGGATCATGTAACAATTGCCTTATCTCTCATTTACTTGCTCTCTCTCTCTCTTGTCTCTCTTACTTTTGTTTGCATTACATCTTGTCAAACAAATCACTATTCATACTCCGCTAGTTAAGAAACAATTTAAGTATTTTTTTTACTCCCTACTCTCTATGGATACGATACCCACTCACTTGGGATTTTATTACTTCGATAAACCCGTGTACTTGCGGGACATACGCAAGGGGCGTTGTCTGAGGGATCGATAGTGGTGTGAATAATATTAATATGAAAAGAAATAAAAAAACAAGAATGGGAGACGCTATTAAAAATGAGAGGAAAGGCATCGATAGAAAGTGGGACGCCTAGACATTACTCCCCCTAGGACTATTGCTTCAAGTGTAAAACCAACTATTATGTCTACTAATTGATACTTAATGAGTCATGAAAATACTAAAATACATGGTCTCAAACCTAAGGTCAACCGTGACTAACACTACACTATGCCCCAGAGGACAAATCGCTTAGTCTCAACACCTCACACTGTGCAAAGTTGCTTAAAGCTCTAGGGACTCAAAGTGATAAACTCTATTCCCTAACATATATCTAACACTTTGGTCTAGTTGAAAGACCCCTAGTCATAATTAAGCCCCAGATACTTAGGATTACTTCAACGGTTCACTCTATTGCTTGTGTAACTAAGCCCTAGCGGAGTTCGTCTCTTATCACTTCACTCTATTGTAACAGCGAAGAACTCTTGAAATGTGGACGTGGGATAAATCACATTGGAGGGGAAATAGGACATTCCTCTATCTCTCGACTTACCCTCTCGATCCTCTCCAATCTTGCTTTGTCTAACCCTCATGGTATGTCACTCACTCATAAAGATTACCAATGTAGGTTATCAACCCTAGTGTCAGTCTTAGAGAAAACTGATTCAACAAGCATTCAAGATTAGATCTCAATTAAAGACATCAATTAAATAAACAAAATAGAAAGGTAAAAAAAATAATATCATCTTTTGGTTTACAAGTCCAAATACCCACTAGGGTTTAGCTCTCCGTGGAGCAAGATATAACCAATAATGAAATCGGAAGTAAAAACATGCAATCTATAAGTGAAACCCCCTTGGTATTCATGTCAATGGTTTTGTGGAGTGGCCGCGTCTTCTCCAAAGGTTCCCTCATCAAGCCTAGGACACACCTCACCGAATCGATGATGAGGAAAGCTCCCCCAATAACTCTCTTCCGAGGGAACGCAGTATTGAAAGACATAGAACCACTCCAAAAGCCTTGCCAAAACTTGTCTAAACACTACCTGTGAGCGCCTCCAAAGATAGAGAAAAGATGAGAAAAAGATAGGGAAAAAGATCCTGAAAAAGGGCTGAAATCGTGACTTAAATATGGCTTGAATCGGGCATCCACAAAGGCATGTGGAAATTCCATACGCTCTTGTGAATCTGCAGGAATTGATTTCCTGAGACTTATGAATAGTAACTACTACATTAACTTTGCTTCAGTAATTTTTTACAGTACATGCTATAGTACTTGATAAACACATAAATGTACATATTTTGTACATATTAATCTTGTATTATGTGTGTGTATCTTAATGAATTGATGCCCATTTAAGTATAAATTGGTTATTTCAGTGTTGCGGATCTTAAATGGGTCGAACGAAGCTCAAAAATACAAATTGGACGAATTCAACACCAAAAATTGGCACTGTAGCTGCCATTCGGCTGTGAGCTTCACGGGGTCCATGCGCTCACATGGATGCCAGTTAGGTTTGCTGGAATTTCACAATTCTCGGTACTTTAGTAGAAACACTGTAGTGAAAACAATGTAGTTGAGTACTGTAGCACAGACACCTTTTCTGGGCAAAATGGCAGTGAGCTTCATGGGCTCCATGCGCCTGCATGGAGCCCGTATGGATCTAACGGGGTATATATTGGACTGAATTTCTACGGCAAAGGAAGGTGTTTTTTGGAGAAAGCTTTTTGGGGAGTTTTTGGAGCTGACCTCCACCAGTTAAGAGGAGGCAAGATCACACGTTTTGGAGAAGGGGAATCAAAGGAAGAAGCTTGTTTTGGCTAGATCTTCATCGATCTCTTCTTTGGGAGCTTGTAGACGACGAGGGAAGCCGCCCCGATCGCGGCGTCCGTGGAAGCTTTCCACCTAACTTGGCTTGTCATCTCACTTCTATTATTTGAGGGACTTTTCTTATGCTATTTGTAGTTGTTTTCATGGACCTATTATTTGTATTTGTTTGCATGGACGAGTATACCCCAAGGTCACCGGATGCCGGTAAACCTTAGGGTGAACTTGTGTATTTGGATGATCTAATTTTGTCTATTGCAATTGTTGTGTGTTTGTGATTCATTCTTGGTGCATTTGATGTGTTTCTTACATGTGAACTCTGTAAACCAACTCCTAGGTTGTACTTGTGATTGACACGGAGTGTGAGCACCCGCAAGCGCACGGGGTCATCAAGTAATAAACCACTCGCGCATGCATGAGTGGGTCGTATTCCCAAGGGGCATGAGGAGCTACTTTAGTCACTTCTTACTGTTGTTTTGCTCACCGATTCCAATTCAAGAGAAAAGAAGAAAGGAAAGCAAAGTGAAAAGTAAGAGAAATTCTTAAGAAATATGATACGATCAAAACACGGGAGTAGCTCAAGGTTGGAAAACGGTCACGGATGCGGATCCCCGAGGGGGTTAATTAAGTGAGTAGGAAATTGAGTAGTTAAGCACGTGGCTAGTTGGACCGAGAAAACCAAAACTTAGGTCAACCCGATGGTCACGACAATTGACGCCTAACCTAGTGCAAGTGTTGAGTACAGAATTTCTTCTGCCTAACTTCTCACACAGTTGCAAGGAGAAAGATGGTTTTCACAAGTTGGGATTGAAACACAAGTAGTTTTCAATCCTAGGAATTGGGGGTGGGGGCTACATATACCCGATGGTCACAACGTACTTATACAATAATCCCTTCCTAGTTTGGTGAAGCCTAGCACTAAGGCAATGGTCATGCTACAAAATGCTACCAAGAAATTGATACATAACTCAATCAAATGTACCAAAACAATCAAGAACACCAAACAAGAATCACAATAAGCCAAACATGCATAAACTACTCAAATAAACCAAAACATCACATGTTCACCCCCAAGGTTCACCTACATCCGGTGACCTAGGTGTCTAGTTGTTCATGTTCAACAAAGAAACCAAATAATCCATACAAACAACTAAAATAAACATGACCAACACTCCCTCAAATGGTGAAGGCTGAATGACGCTTGAATCCCCGAAGAAAATCTTCCGAAGATGCCACTTGCATGGGTAGCTTCCCGTTGTCTTCAACCTCCAAGAATTGTAGCCCTAGAAGTAGATCCTACTAATTCTTGCTCTCCCCACCGAGAAATGCTCGAATTTCTTCCCTTTTTGCCCTCCTCAAGCTCGGGTTCAATGTGGAGTGGAAGTGCTTCCCTAACCCTAGTCGTCTCTTGCCCAAAGAAGATGATGATCCCCAAAAGGAAGCTCCCAAAAAAGAAGCCCTCAAAGCCTTTTAAACCTTCAGGTCCCGATAGGTAAACGGGTCAATATACCGGCCGTATGCGGACCCTCTAGGATTTCCAATTTTCTACTGAGCAGCCCGTGATGAGCTACAGTAACTGCTACATGAAACTACTACAATACTGTGCTACAATATTCCGCCCGAAAACGCAGTTTTTGATACTGAATTAATCCCCAATCGCATCGCCAGAGTTCGCCAGGCTTCTATTAGGCCTGAAATGCAAAAATAACACAATTTAGACCAAAAGGGCATCGATTCAACAAATAAATGTAATGAATAATACCAAAAAAATACATGCAAAATACATACTTTTAGACGTTTATCAAACATCCCCACAGCTAAGCGTTTGCTTGTCCCCAAGAAAACAAACATGAAAACCAGGGCAAGAAGATAAACTGCTAAATGTATGACCTCAAGCTCAATAGTAAAGAACTCCACAAGCACAAATGGAAAGAAATCAAGATGTGAGCTGTTCAATAAATAGTGAAGTAATAATAGTTCTATCTCATCTAGAGTGCTCCTGTAAGTGTATGCTAACCCCCACCTTGACCTCCACACCCTGGATTACCCCAGGATGCCCATTCACCCCACACAAAATGAAAATGTCATTGAAACAGTAAAGACATCCTCAGTACTCAATTAAGAGTCCTCTGGTTCCTAGATAAAACTCTAACTTTCAAGTAACTATGCAGCAACCTTTAAGGGATCAAGATAGATACTATATTTCTTTCACACATATATACAAGCATACACACTTTTTTTTTCCCGAGTCCGACTAACATAGACTGCACAAAAAAATTTTACAATCTTTCTGAAGGATGCACATGCTAATTAGGCACAAGGGCCACCCAACATACTAGAATACAGTCTACATAGATGCATTCATGCTATACTAGCAGAGGAATACTGTCATAGACTCTTTTTTTTCACATGTACAAACTATATCTCATGTCCCTTGTATAGACTTGCTACAATAGTACACTCTAAGCTAGAGAAAACAATAAAGGAACACAAAAGCTCTTAAAAGTGCATTGAAAATAGAATTTAACAAATTAATGGCAAAATCATAATGATGGGCTGGTGGGAGTGTAAAAGGTCAAAGTAATCGTGAACATGTATATAGGTGCAGTAGAGATGATACAAAACTATATTCAAGCACAAATAAAGTACAACTCACAACTATCATTCAAACCAAGCTAGGAAGTCCTTAACAATAAAATCATAGCTATCATAGGTAATCAAGCATACAAATGCAAACATTTTCAAAGTTCACGGAACTCCACCCCCAACTTAAAGATGCACATTGCCCTCAATGTGCCTAATCAATAGAATGCAACAAGATAGACAATAAAAACATAGTAAGAGTGTTTCGTGCACTTCCCCGAGTCTCAAAGCATGAGTCGTGAAAGTCCATGAGATCGAGGTGACCACAAAAGATAATGGTAGATGATGGAGGAAGAAAGTGTGCTTGATGTCCTAATTCCACCCTCCAAGGCAGAAAAAAACATCACCTCGAGGCGTCTATTCACACAACCATCAAAACAAACACAATACACAACTACAACACAAAAAACAATCAAAACATAGAAATAAAAGAAAACAGAAAATAGAGCAATGTCCATGTGATCTAAGCCAAGTGTCCTTGTCCTTGAGTCGGTAGCAATGGAGGCCCAAAATTTGTCATTTATCTTCGGGTAAGAAGGGAGGAAGAGAACCATCCTTGCTAGCTCTCTTGAAAGCTAATTTCCTGATGGGCATCCAGCAAAAACACAGTGGAAATAATCCAACCAAGTTACAAGCAAAGTAGGCATCGAATGAATGAAGAAAATCAAGAAAATGCCCAGTGCTACAGTACTTTCGGAAAATCTTTTCAAGAACTTTGCTTGTAAGAGTAGCCAAAAATTTTACAAATTAAGAAAAAGACTTTGGCAATAATTATGCATTCACAAACCAACAAAAAGTTCAGAAATTCCACCCTCAAAAACAAGAAGAACTCAAGGATTTGAATGAGAGGACAAACCCTTACCGTAGAGTAAGATGAGTGAATTTAATGGTTGGATCCGGCCAAAAGCTTGCTCAAACTCCAAATTCTTGTTACTGAAATGGAAAAGAGGAGGAGAGCAAACTAGAGCAAAAAAAAAGATGAAAAACGGTGGAAAAATGAGGGAGAAAAGGTTAAAATAATGGGGAAGAAGGATTAATAGTAAAGTGCACCAAATCCTCACTTTAATAGCCCTCACTCGGGTGGTCTTAAGGGGCATCCTTGCGGCCGCAAGGATGGTCCTCAAGACTCTTTGGATGAGTCCCAAGGAGCATCCTTCCGGCCGCAAGGATGGTCCTCAGGATTTTCCTAACACATAACTTTTGTTCTCTACACATTGCACACTTCGTTTATGATTAAAACCTTGAAAAATAAAGCCGGAAAACATCGATAAAACACTCAAAACATCAACAATCATGCATCAAGAATAAGAATTGCTCAAAGACCACATGACAAACAAGAAAATACAAAGGCTAAATAACTTAGAAAAATGATGAAAATGCAATTACAACCAAACCACACAAAGAGTACAAGTTAAGCAAGACAACACAAATGAGAAAAAGAATACGAGAACTTGGGTTGCCTCCCAAGAAGTGCTTGTTTAGCGTCATTAGCTCAACGTATCTCTTTCTTACCTAAGGAGGCTTGAAAATGGTGTGTTCATCCTGGCTAAGAGTTGCATAAGAACTACCAAGAAATACGAAACTTACCCTCCAGGATGATGCAAATTTGGAGGTCAAGCATGAGTCACCTTTTGGCCTCCACGGAAAAAGCTTGGGCCAGGAGTTGTTTAAGCTCAGCATTGGCGGGTCCTTGGAAGGTTTCAATCTCCTACCCGCATTTGCTTCCTCAACCCATGTCAAAATGCCTTGAACTACCCATAAGTGTTGTTTGGGTCTCCAAGGGAACAAATTTGGTTGAGAGCTTGTTAAGCCTTGCATAGGTGGATCAATTGGTGGCTTCAACATCCTATCCACAATATTTTTCTCAACCATGGTGTGATGAACTTCAATTGCCCATACTTGGGCCGCCAAGGAAAAATCTTTTGTTGGGAATTGTCCAAGCCCGGCATAGGTGGGTTCAAGGATGACCTTGGCTTCTTACCCACATCTACAAATACAATTCCCAGAATTTCTTCTTTGCACTTAAAAATTATTGATTGGTTGATGGAATGGTCGAAGTTGAGGCAAGTAGTGTCTTCAAATGTGGTCGATGGAATTTCTTCCACTTCCTCAAATGTCTCGACGTCTATGATCTCATCCTTCGCCTTATCTTCTTTAGTTTCAACTTAAGGTGGAACATCAATTATTTGCCCAAAAGGTATTGGTGGTACATCAATTCCTTCTTCAACCTCCAACACCTCAATACCAACTTCCACCACAATTTCACCCTTATTCTCTTCCTTTCTAATGTCATTCTCATATATGTCTTCAATAGTTCGTGGTAGCTTGGTCGATATATTGGAAGACTCTCCCATCTTGTTTTCCATACTTTGAAGAGATTGTTGGGTATTAAAAATTGCGGTATTCATGGCTTCAATCTCTCCATCCGCATTGATCATGAATCTTGCAAACACATCTTGTGTATTGAGACTGATATTCATGGCTTCAAGTTCCTCACCCGCATTCATCATGAATCTTGCAAACACATCTTGTGCACTGAGACCCCGTTGATTGAGTTGCTTACTATGGTCTACAGTAAGTGGGTGGTACCATGGTATATGAAAGGAGGGTATTTATAGCAATCCATCAAGAGGGTACTCCCATTGTTGGGTATGATAAGGTGCCGAAGAGTGTGGGTACCCTCCCCAATATGGATTATAAACATCAGGATATGGATTGCTAAGGAGTGATCTCTTGGCATCAAGTTCTTCCATTTCTTTCTCAAGTGCATACATTTTAGCGGCCAATAATCTTTCTTGAAAATCCAGTGCCGGATCATATTGGCGTAGTCTCATAGCATCTAATTCTTCCATCTGTTTCTCAATTGCATACATTTTAGCGCCAAGCAATTTTTCTTCAAAGTCCATGGCCCTGTGTAAATAAACAAAACTAGCAAGAATAAGAAATCAAAGAAAACACGAAAGAAACAAAATAAGTAAATATGCACAAAATGGTAAAAGACACATACAAAGACAAATATTTACAATGACAAAGATAAATAACTAGAGCAGTGAGCTAAAGGTTTTCCTAGCATTCTTGGAGGTCCCCGACAACGGCGCCAAAAACTTGATCGACACAGACTGTGAGCACCTGTAAGCTCACGGGGTCGTCAAGTAATAAACTACTCCAGCACGTACGAGTGGGTCATATTCCCAAGGGGCCTGAGTAGATACTTTACTCACTTTTTACCTGTTGTTTAGCTCACCGATTCCAATTAAAGGGAAAAGAAGAAAAGAAAGCAAACTGAAAAGTAAGAGAAATTCTAAAGAAATATGATACGATCAAAACACAGGAGAAGCTCAAGGTTGGAAAACGGTCACGGATGCGGATCCCCTAGGGGGTTACTTAAGTCAATAGGAAATTGAGTAGTTAAGCACATGGCTAGTTGGACCGAGAAAACAAAAACTTAGGTCAACCCGATGGTGCTTGTGCGATAAGAATGCGAAGGGTTCATTCCTTATGTTGAGCATTACTTTTCTCAGGTTTTTACACTAATATGTGTGTTTTTATGTTACTTTCTTGCAGGTAGGGTTGTGAGGCCGAGTATGCAGGAAAGAAGCCAATGTGGATTACAATGCACCAATTTTGGAGGAAATCTTGCTAAGGTTCAAACGCGAAGACATAGGTCAATGTGAGATGCTAGAGTGTGTGCCAACCTCCTCATATTCGAGTTTGGCACAACCATTTGTAGGGGCACAAAGGCAGTCACACTCGAGCATTCCCACTTATGCACATAGAACAAGAGCTCCACCAACTTGCCTATCATTGAAGAAGCAAGCGATCCACGACGTGAACGTGTGCCCGTTTGCGTTACTCCAATGAAAGTATCGATTTGGGAAGCTATTCATGACAGATACTGTAGAAGAGCACTGTAGCAACAAGGTAGCGAGTACTATTGGTAACCTTGTGAGTGAGTGACAAAGCTAGGTTGGAGAGGATTGAGAGGGTGAGTCGAGAGGTACAAGAGCGTCCCCTTTCCCCTCCAGCATGATAGATTCTACCTCAGTTCCTCGAGTTCTTTATGGTCATAATAGAGTGAATGGTCTAAGGGATGAACTTTAGCTGGGGCTTAGTTGCGCGTGTAACGGAGTGAAGTGTTAAGGTGATCTTAGTATCTAGGTCTCAATTGTGGTTAGGGACATTCCATCTGGACCAAAGGGTTAGGTCTATAATAAGGATGAGATTTATCACTTGGAATCTCTAGGGCTCATTGCAACTCTATGCGAGTGCAAGGTGTTGAGATTGTTCGATTCTCCTCCGAGACATGTATAGAGTTAGGCATAGTTGACCTTAGATTTGGGACTATGTAATTAAAGATTTCCATGACTCATCATTGCATTGATTAGGAAGCATAATAGAGGGTTCTTGCACTTGAAACAATTATCCTAGGCGGAGCATTATCCGAGTACCTCATCTTTATCGATTGTCTTACCCCCTTTTTTACTTTTGCTCTCTTACTTATTGCTTTTAATGTTGAGAATTGAATCATTGTCACACTCATTATCATTGATCTTTTACATAGATAAAAATCGAATTAAGTATTTTTATTCCCTACTCCCTGTGGATTTGATACCCGCTCACCCGGGATTATTACTTTGACAAACGTGCACTTGCGGGATATATGCAAGGGGATCTTGTCATTATACAATAATCACTTCCTAGTTTGGTGAAGTCTTGCACTAAGGCAATGGTCAGGCTACAAAATGCTACCAAGAAATTGATACATCACTCAATCAAATGTACCAAAACAATCAAGAAAACCAAACAAGAATCACAACAAGCCAAACATGCATAAACTACTCAAATAAACCAAAACATCACAAGTTCACCACCAAGGTTCACCTACATCCGGTGACCTAGGGGATTAGTTGTTCATGTTCAGCAAAGAAACCAAACAATCCATACAAACAACTAAAATAAACATGAGAAACACTCACTCAAATGGTGAAGGCCAAATGACGCTTGAATCCCCGGAGAAAACCTTTCGAAGATGCCACTTGCATGGGTGGCTTCCTGTTGTCTTCAACCTCCAAGAAATGTAGCCCTAGAAGTAGATCTTCCTAATTCTTACTCTCCCCGCCGAGAAATGCTCGAATTTCCTCCCTTTTTGACCTCCTCAAGCCCGGGTCCAAGGTGGGGTGGAAGTGTTTCACTAACCCTCGCCGTCTCTTGCCCAGAGAAGATAATGATCCCCGAAAGGAAGCTCCCCAAAAAGAAGCTCTCAAAACCTTTTAAACCCTCAGGTCCCGATAGGTAAATGGCTCAATATACCGGCCGTATGCGGACCCCTCGGGATTTCCAGTTTTCTGCCTAGAAGCCAGTGGTGAGCTACAGTAACACTGTTACAGTACTGTGCTGTAGTAATTCTATCCAGAAACACCAGTTTGATACCGAATTCATCCTCAATCACGTTGCCCGAGTTCTCTAGGTTTCTATTAGGCTTGAAATGCAAAAATAACACAATTTAGACCAAATGGGCATCGGTTCAGCAAATAAATGTAACGAATAATACCAAACAAATACTTGCAAAATACACACTTTTAGATGTTTATCAACTTGGTAGCGTGACCGTCGCCCTTGTACTAGACACACCAAGTTTGGAAGGGATTCATGTACAAATACGCCGTGACCATCGGGTATTTTGTACCCCTCCAACATTAGAGCTAGACCAAGTTGTGTTCCGGCTCTAATAAGAGATTTCTCCCTTGTTAATGCAATCATATGAGGATTTGATCGGAAGAAATTTCGTATCAATACTTATACCGAATTAGGGGTCAATTGCCGTGACCATCGGGTTGATCTAATTTAGGAAATCTCTAGGTCCAAACCTTCAATTGCATGACATTCTTAGCATCCTTTACAGTTCATTAGCCCCTAGGCAATGAGCATCAATGACCATTTTATTCCTCTAATTCTATACCCTTGCCTTGTTTTAGACTCCACTTGTTGTTCTTTCATTTTAATTAATAGATTAGAGAACCGTTTCGAATCTTTCGGCTAGACAACACGCGAAGAGGAAGTAAGGGTAGATCCTTGGGCCCAAGAAATACGACTCTCTCGTGCTCGCACGAGAGGTATTACTTGACGACTCCGTGCGCTTGTGGATCGTGCACCAGTACTCGACCAAAATATTTTCTAATCCACACTTTTCATCGAGGCCACATGAATGGGGACACATTCATGCTGTATATTGTGTTGCTTCTTCAACAAAATCATATTTGAAGACAATATTGCTAGCTTTACATAAGTCCGAACACATGAGTGTGACTGCCTTTGTGCCCCTGGACCTTGCATGTTCAATTGAGCACAATGAAGGTTGGCACACACTCACGTGTCTTTGAGCAAAACTTGTGTCTTCATTTTTGTTCCCTCCAAGATTTCTGCAACAACGTGCATTCATGATCTACTTTGGCTTCTTTCTTCCATACTTGTCTCCACAATCCTACATGCACAAAATTAACACATATACACATGTATGAGCGATAAAATCTGGGAAAAGTAATGCTCATTAAAAGAAAAAAATTCTTCGTATTACTAATACACAAGTACTTATCAAACTCACCCACACTTAATATTTTTCTTGTCCTCAAACAAAAATAAAACATAGAAGCATAGAAGAAGGAAATATTGAAAGTTCTTGGCCTTAGGTTCACCAAAAGTATGTAAAAGAAGCATTCTACAAGTAAGGGAAATTTCAACACCAAATACAAGAAATCAATGCTCTAGCTAAAATCTCAAATAAAAAAGGACAACCAATCCGAAATCATGTAAGTGTGTGGAAACTCACTCAAGTCAACCCAATGTATACTCCTCAAAGTTCTAAGTATAAGGGACTTATTTATTTACAGAACAAAACAAAACAAAGAGATGGTAGTAGTTTTACACATCCTCTAAGGTAGCTCCCTTTCCGAAGCGGCCGCTAAGGTGGCTTTCACACTTTCGAGGTGGTAGCTCTTTCTATCCGGGTAGTAGCTTTCACTTATCCCATGAGATAGCTCTTTCTCTCATCAGGGCATAACTAGCATCCGACTTATGAGAGCAGCTTCATACTTCATAGGCGGTAGCTCTTTCCACCCCAAATGCGCAACTAAAAACAAATAGAATTTTTAGCAAAAAAATTAACGTAAGAAACAAAAACTAACTAGTCCCTTAAACAATGAACTCGGGTTTCCAAAAAGGGTTTACGGATCGAGTAGTAGCGACAAGTGTCAATCGGGCAAAAATTCCTAAAATTTCAAGTAAAAGCTAGAGCATGAGAACATTAAATGTTAAAAAGTCTCCTAAACTTAAAAATATAACCATTGCAACTAAAGTGAATTGCCATTAGCTACGTGAGCATTTTTAATAAAAACTTATGTAAAGAACATGTGTAGTTTGAACTACCCCCCACACTTAAGATGAACATTGCCCTCAATGTACGCATGCAAGCACAATAAAAAGTATAACGATGAAAAACATATATGGAAGTGGGAAATTGAAATAATACTCCCCTGAACTCCTAATGGTACATTTGATGGAGCTATATTCATTGAGCATTGAGTTTCAATGGATTGTAGAGCACCATCTGCATGTATACACAATGGGGTTTAGTGAGGCTCAACAAAAGCAAAATAAACTCAAGTGTATAAAGATAAAACAATGAAATACAACTCCAGACAACAAAAATAAAAGATAAACTCATAAGGAGGATCCTTTCTAAGAAGTGCAATTCCAAACTAACATGTGAAAATGAAACATGAAAAATAAGAGCAAATAAAGTAAAGATACATCAAGCCTCAGTGCTAGGCTCGGTCACCTCTATTACTACTATTGGTACTAGATCAATTAGTGCTGGTGAGGGTGATGGTGGTGTTGGTGATGCCTGAGGGGTTAGAGAAGCTCTGGGTCATATGATGAATGGTGAAATCGCATCTCGCTATAATAACTACTGTAAAATGTCAAGACCGGACATCACCTCAGTATGGTTTACGGCCTATGTTGCGCGAACCTCAGCAATCTCAGTTAGTAGCACCCACACTGCAGTCTTGAGCCTCTCAAAATGATCATAGGCTCCAGAGCGAGATAGAATGTGCACTGGAGATGGCTCTTCTGGAGTGGGTGGTGTCTCGGTCTCCATCTCGTGCTCGGGTTGCAACTCCTGTGCAAGCTGATAACCCTCGGTAGCATTACATTCTCCCTCAGCTATCTTTGGTGTGGGGATGTTCAGCACATACACCTCATCTCTATATCTACGCATCATTCCCATCAATCTTATCGCCTCCATGCCTAGGGGAGCAGTTATGATTGTCTTCTCGACCCCATGAATAGAATCCAATAAACCCATCCCGGTGATGAGTCTAGTAATGTGTGGGCCAGAAAAGAGGACACTAATCCTAGCATACTGTCCCTAGTGTCGTAAATACTCTGTCAGGATGTGTCCCAAGTGGAGTGTCACGCTCTGAACTATAGCCATTCACCGACTTGCTTAGAATGGCATGAATATAACAATATGCATGTCTGGAAAGACATGTGGCCTTGGGCACCCCTGGCTAATACTGTCCTTGTCCACACAACGTTCGGTATGCTCGCTGCGGGATCAAACAGCTGGCGTATTCTATAGAAAGCTGCTCATAATCCTCTTTGCCGGTGGATGCTTCGTCATAGAGCCCAAGTCAAATAAAGAACTTAGTCACTGATAAATGCTTGTGTGATAAGAATGCTTAGTGTTCTTTCGTTATGATGAGCATTACTTTTATCAAGTTTTAGTGCTAATACTTGTGCATTTGTGTTACTTTAATGCATATAGAGTTGTGAAGCCGTATGCTAAAGATAGAAGCCAATGTAGATCGTGAATGCACTATTTAGAGGACATCTTGAAAAGGATCAAACACGAAGACATAAGTCGGGTTCAAAATGCAAGAATGTGTGCCAACCTCCATGTATTCAATCTAGCACAATGGTTTGGAGGGGCACAAACACAGTCACATTAGAGTATCCCGGCTTATGCATTGATAGCAAGATTTTCACTAATGAGGCCGGTTATTGAAAAAGCAAAGCGATCTTTGACGTAAATGTGTGCCCATTGATGGTACCTCAATAAAAACACGGATTTGGGAGTGTTTCGGGCTGGTAATGTAGCGAGTACTGTAGCAATTACTATAGTAGGTATTGTTCACAACCGCTCGAAAAAGAGAATTCCAAAGAATCCACATGAGCGTGTGGAAATTATTCACGCCCGTGAGGGAAATTCAACAGGCCCGTGTGGCAAATCCACAGGAGCGTGTGGAAAATTATCCACACCCGTGCGGAAATTCAACAAGCCCATGTGGCAAATCCACAGGGGCATGTGGATACCTGATTCCAACCATATTTTCTCCATTCTTTACCAACTTTGAGAGAGGATTACGGCTAGGATTGCGAGAGGTATTGGCGTGGTTTTTGGAGAGGTTTTTTTGGCTTCGACATCATGCTCCACTTGGAAGAAGGTTATTAGGAGAGCTTTCATTGGGATTGATCCGGCAAGATGTGTCCTAGGGCCGGATAAGGGGACCTTTGAGGAGACGAGGCTTTCTACAAGACCATCGTTAGGGACTATCGAGGGTGTTTTCTATGGATTACTTTTTTTAAAATTTGATTTCATTGTTTATTGTAACTAGCTCCATGGAGAGCTAAACCCCTAATGGGTACTTGCATTTGTGAACACTAGGATGTATTTGTTTCATTAAACATTCTATTATGCTTTCATTAATTGATGTTTTATTTGAGTTCTAATTTTGAATGCTTGATTGATTGAATCCTCCCTTAGAGTGATACTAGGGTTGAGAGTTCATATTGGTAACCTTTGTGAGTCTGTGACACACCACGAGAGTTAAACAAAGCTAGATTGAAGAGGGTCAGGAGGTAACGGAGCTAAACGGGCGCCAGTGAAAAACACAGTAATTTTGCTACAGTACTGCTACAGTGAAATTGCTGCAATACTTTTCACAAAACGCGATCCGAACACTCTTCTCTTAAGGCCACATGTCCGGGCACACGTCCATGTGGTAGGCTATAAAACTTTTCTTCATCGACGTATCTTTGATAGGTCTTGCAATCTTCACAAAGAGAAAAAATATGAAGATGTGGCTACCTTTGTGCCCTTCCAAATAGTGAATTGACTTGAATCTTCTTGGAAGTTGGCACACATCTCCATGTTTATGAACTCGCTCTCGTGTTTTTGGTCCTTGAATTGAACAAGAACTCCCCAACATTGTGTCTTTTATAGCCTATCTTTTGCTTCTTTTTACTCTTCAAGGCATTCACAACCTATATGCATAAAAAGAACACCAAATACACAATATGAGACATAAACCACAGTAAAAATGATGCTCAATGCATGTAAAACATATATAAAAATATGTCTACTCAAGCACTTATTACTTGTTGCTTTTAATTTCTGAGAAATGAATCATTACCACACTTACCATTGTTGATACTTCACATAGCAAATAATCGAATTAAGTGTCTTTACTCCCTACTCCCTGTGGATTTGACCCCGCTCACCCGGGATTATTACTTCAACAAACCTGTGCACTTGCGGGATATAAGCAAGGGGATCTTGTCAGCGTGATTGACAATGCACCTTGTGTATGTCCCGCAAGTGCACGGGTTTATCGATTAATAAAATCCCAAGTGAGTGGGTATCGTATCCATAGGGAGTAGGGAGTAAAAATACTTAAAATTATTTCTTAACCAATTGAAGATGAATAATGGCTGTGTTGACAAGATGTAATGTAAACAAGAATAAAAGAAGCAAGAAGAAAAGCACAAGTAAGTGAGAGATAAGGCAATCGATATAGATGGTGTACTCGGATATTGTTCCACCTAGGACAATCATTTCAAGTGAAAAACCAACTATTATGCCTCCTGACTAATGCATTAATGAGTCATGGCAATCCTTCAATATACGATGCCGAATCTAAGGTCAATTGTGACAACTCTATACCATATCCCGGAGGAGAAATCTAACAATCTCAACACCTCGCACTCGGATAGAATTGCATTGAGTTCTAGGGATTCCAAGTGATTAACAGTCTTCCTAGATATAGACCTAACCCTTTGGTCCAGTGACGTGTCCTCGTCACAATTAAGCCCCTAGGTGCTAAAATCACTTCAACGCTTCCCTCCGTTGCTCTCGTAACTAAGCCCCGCCAGAAGGTCATCCCTTAGCCCATTACCTCCGCTATCGTGTTTCATTGTCGTGGCCGCTTTATTCGTCGCGTTTCGCTCGCGCTGCCGACCCAACGCGTCAGTGGCCGGGCGCCACGCCGCGCGGCGCCCTCGGCCGCGACTGATCACGCCCACGCCGGGCGCGTGGCTTTCCCCCACGCCCGCGGCTACGCTCGTGCCAGGGCTCTGCCCACACGCGCGCTGGATTTTTTTCACGCGCCCGTGTGGATTTCGCACTTGCCATTTCATGTAAATTTGCATTTCTTTTGGCGCTTTTCTAGTGTGTATGCCACCAAGGACCGAAAAGTTTTTGATCGTGATACGATTAACCTTGGATGGGAACATTCTTTTTGGCACACCGGCAACACCGAAGATCGATGTCGATGCTTGAGGCGTCCCACTCATGATTCTTTAGTTTCCTTTTACTTTTTGTTTTTCATTTTTTTAGTTGTTATTTTATCTTTTAGAGTTTAGTTAACTTTGTGTTTTGTTTTGTTTGTACGAGTTTGTGCTTCATGTGTTTACTTGTAAGAACTCGTACATCTTTTCTATTTTGTTGAGCTTCACTGAACCCCTTGTCTACGTGCAGATGGCCTTGAGAGTGATGTTGATAGTGTTTTAGTCATAGACATTATCATGTGATATTGTCACATGGTTGTGTGAGCTTCACAACCCATACAACAAGCCCATGAGTTAGACTTCACCAAACGATTAATGAGGAGTTCAGGGGAGTATTGTTTTAATTGCATTCCCACACACATTATGCTTCCATTGTTATTATTTTTATTGTGCTTGCATGCGTACATTGAGGGCAATGTACATCTTAAGTGTGGGGGAGGGTTCACCTTATACATGACTTTTACTTGTGTTTTCATGAGCATGCTCTTGTTGCCAATGAAGGTTCACCTTAGGGTTAAGAGTTTAATTCTTAGTTTTTGGAGGTTATAAACATGGATTTTATCATGCTCTAGTTTTCATCCAATTTTATTGAATATTTTTGTCCGATTGCTCTTTCTGCACTTTTCTCGCTCATTAGACCTATGAAGACTCTAGTTCATTATGTTTGGTGATTTAGTGTGCTAGTTTTTATTTGGAAAAAAATCATCAGAGGAAAATCAGAAAAAAAATATCTGAAAAATTTGAATAAAAAAACAAAAAAAAGAAATGGAAATTGTTTGTTGTTTGTACATAGGGTGTGGAAAGAGCTACCACCCATGATGTATGTATCTCATGGAATGTGTGAAAGCTACCATCCTCGGTAGAAAGAGCTACCACCTCGAAAGTGTGAAAGCCACTCGGGAGGCATCTTGGGAAAGGGCTACCTTAGAGGTTGTGTGAAGCTACTACCTATTCTTTCTGTTTATAAATAAGTCCCATGTTATTAAGAACTTGGTAGTGGACATAGTGTTGACATGAGTTGAGTTTTTCACACACACACGCATTTGGATTTTATCACATTCATTTTTGATTGGATTGTTTGCTAGAGCATTGATTGCTTTGTCTAGTGTTTGATTCTCTCCATGATCGTAGAATTTTTATTCTTGTACTCATTTGGTGAACCTAAGGCCAAGCACTTCTCTTTTCTTTCCATAGGTATAATGTTTAATTTTTTGCTTGAGGACAAGCAAAGAATTAAGTGTGGGGGAGTTTGATAAGTGCTTGAGTAGACATATTTTTTTATATGTTTTACATGCATTGAGCATCATTTTTACTGTGGTTTATGTCTCATATTGTGTATTTGGTGTTCTTTTATGCATATAGGTTGTGAATGACTTGAAGAGTAAAAAGGAAGCAAAGATAGGCTATAAAGACACAATGTTGGGAGTTTCTTGTTCAATTCAAGGACCAAGACACGAGAGCGCTCATAAACGTTGAGATGTGTGCCAACTCTAAGAAGATTCAAGTCAATTCACTATTTGGAAGGGCACAAAGGCAGCCACATCTTCATATTCCTTCTCTTTGTGAAGATTGCAAGACCTCTCAAAGATACGTCGATGAAGAAAAAGTTTTATAGCCAACCACATGGGACGTGTGCCCGGACATGTGGCCTTAAGAGAAGAGTGTTCGGATCGCTTTTGTGAAAAAGCACCGTAGTAATTTCATCGCAATGTGAATGTAGCAAAATTATCGCTCATGCCGCTGCGGGAAATTCGTGCGCCCACATGGAAATTCTTGCAGCCCACGCGGGCGCGTGGAAAATCCACACGGGCACGTGAGGGCATGTTACAGACACGATCTAAGGCCTATAAATAGCCGTTTTGCCCTATTCTTTATCTTCTTTTATGCGGCTCTTGAGGGGTGAGACGGCTAGGGTTTGGAGAGGAGGTCTTTGCGGCTTTGGAGGCGCTTCGTCACCAACTTTGATCGATTCCTCCTCCGTCATAGCATCAAGGAAGACACCAGTGAACCTAGCTTCGGAGTGGGTCTTTCAAGACGTCGAAGCTCTCCATCAAGGCCATCAGTTCATATATAAGGGGGTTTATTTCTATGGTTTTAATGTACTTTCTTTCATTGATGGTGTGTTTTGTATGTTGCTCCATGGAGAGGTAAAACTCTAGAGGGTAGTTGGGCTTGTGAACCCTAGGATTCTCATCTTTTGTGGATTTGCTTAGTGTTTCTATTTAATCCGAGTTTGATTAAGTTTTAATCTTGTATTCTCATTGCTTGCTTGTTTAATTAATCGTTGTTGTTGATTTGATTTGCATGATTTATTACTTTGATGTGAGAGAGGTCTCCATTAGAGTTAGAACTTCAAGGTTAAAGAGGGTTGAGAGGGTCGATCATGAGATAGTGGAGTATCCCTCTCCCTTCCAATTGAGTGTATTCTATATCCGTTCCTTAAGCTCTATGCAACCATATTTGGTGTGAGGCGTGAGATTGAGAGATTTCTCCATCGGGGCCTTGTAGGGGGTTAGGATCCTTCGCCGGGAATTAGGGTTGGATCAATCTTTAGGAATCGGATACAACTCTTGGAATCCCTAGAGTGCTTTTGCGGTCATATGTGGTGTGAGGTGTTGAGATTGAGCGATTTCTCCACCGGGACCTCGTAGGGGACTAATATCGGTGATCGGGAGGCCGGATCCGATTATATTTTGGATTTCCACGACTTAACTTACTCATCATAGAAACACTTTTGCTTATTCGGTACCCTAATACCTGAATCCTAGGGGGAGCATTGCCCGAATACTCCCACTTTTTATCGATTGAGATCTCCATTCATTTTTACCCGTAGCATATTTGTCTCCGGTATTCATTTCTTCGCATATTAGATCACCACACCTTTTCATTTATCATTAGGTTAGAAAGCGAGAAGAAAGTTAGTACTAGTAGCCCCTGCTCCCGTGGATTCGACTACCCACTCACCGGGGTAATTATTACTTCGACACCCGTGCACTTGCGGTTTACACGCATATTCGGAGGTGTCAACAAGTAAGAGAACAAAAGTAAGGAGGAGGCAAGGCAATCGATAAAGATGGGGTACTCGGATGATGCTTCACCTAGGATAATCGCTTCAAGTGCAAGAACTCTCTATTATGCTTCCTAATCAATGCAATGGTAAGTCGTTGAAATCCTTACATACATAGTCCCAAATCTAAGGTCAACTATGCCTAACTCTATACATGTCCCGGAGGAGAAATCGAACAATCTCAACACCTCGCACTCGCATTGAGTTGCAATGAGCTCTAGGGATTCCAAGTGATAAATCTCTTCCTAGATTTAGACCTAACCCTTTGGTCCAGGCGTAAGGTCCTTAGCCACAATTAACCCCTAGATACTTAGATCACCTCAACGCTTTACTCCATTGCACGCGCAACAAGGCCCCAGCGGAGGTTCATCCCTTAGACCATTCACTCTATTATGGCCACAAAGAACTCGAGGAAAAGAGGTAGAATCTATCACGTCAGAGGGGAAAGGGAACGCTCCTATACCTCTCGACTCACCCTCTCAACCCTCTCCAACCTAGCTTTGTCTAACGCTCGTGGTGTGTCACTCACTCACAAGGTTACCAACAAGAACTCTCAACCCTAGTGTCACTCTAGGGGAAATGTTCATACAATCAAGCATTCAAGGTTGGAACTCATAATAAGCATCAATTTATTGAAAGCATAATAAAGAAGTTCAATGAAACGAATACATCCTAGGGTTCACAATCACCCAAGTACCCCACTAGGGGTTTAGCTCTCCACGGAGCTAAGTACAATCAAAGAAATCGAATGTAAAAGCAATGAATCCATAAAGAAACCCCCTCGATGGTCGTGTCGATGGTCTTGTGGAAAGTCCTCTACTCGTCGTCCAAGGATTCCTTGGTCCGGTATAGGATACGCCTCGATTGAAGCTCCCCTACCAACCTTGTTCCTAACGGAATCACGATGTTGTAGCCATAGAACCTCTCCAAAACCTTGGCCAATACCCCTCGAAACCCTAGCCGAAGCCCTCTCGCAATTTAGGGAAAAGATGGAGAAACGAATACCAAAATCGAGGCTGAATCAGCTTTAAATAGGGCTGGAATCGGGCAACTCCACGGGCGTGGACGGTACACGCGCCCGTGCGGAATTTCCACACGGGAGTGGATAATTTCCACACGCCCATGTGGATTCTCTGTTTCTTTGATTTCTCGGCCGGCTGTGAATAGTGCTACTACATTGTTGCTACAGTGCTCTGCTACAGTCTTCGACCTGAATAACTTCCCAATTCCATACTTTCATCGGGGTAACACAAACGGGCACACGTTCACGTCGTGAATCACTTGCTTCTTCAATGATATATATGTTGGTGGGGTTCTTGTTCTTGTATGCATAAGACGGAATGCTCGATTGTGACTGCCTTTGTGCCCCTCCAAATGGATGTGCCCACTCGAATACGAGGAGGTCGGCACACACTCTAGCATCTCACACCTGTCCTATGTCTTCGCGTTTGAACCTTAGCAAAATCTCGTCCAAAATAGGTGCATTATGATCCACATTGGCCCATTTCCTTCATACTCGGCCTCACAACCCTACCTGCATAAAAGTAACATAAAAACACACATATTAATGTAAAAAACTGAGAAAAGTAATGCTCAACATAAGGAATGAACGCTTCGCATTCATATCGCACAAGCACTTATCACACGCTCTTGTTGTGGTACTGTCCGAAAGCTCTAAAATGAATAGCATCTATACTATCAAAACTAGAATAAGAGTGATCAAACTTGAATGACACTGTCAAGCCCCAAACACAGCTCACCAGACCCGATGCACCGACAAACAGTCGCAAACCTACAAGACCGAGACCCAGTAGGCGTGCAAGGCCTCAAAACCCAATTCTCAAAGCGGTGATCTATTAAAGTCCTGATCTGAAAAAAATTAAACAACAGATTATGAGCTTTTGACAACCCAGTAAGCACCCACTAAAAATTATAAGGATCATTTACAAAAAAACATAAATTATCAAAATCAAAATTAGAAATCAAATTTATTTCATATAAACACAGATGTCAAAACCAAACATATAGGTCCTGCAAACAACTATTGCCAAAACAAAATAACAGAACTCTTATATTTAGCCTCAGTGTCCCGAGCCAGAATTATCTGAACTTATATTTTTACCCTCGGTGACCCGAGCCAGATTTATCAGAAGCCATTATTCTTCACCTACGGAAAGCGTTGGGAAACTATAGTTTTTATATCAGAGTACATGTCGACACGGTCAGTGTTTAACCCCTATTGGCAGGTTTTTTGCAAAGTTAGTTTGGGGACTATGAGTACTATGTCAAAATATTTCATATTCACATAATAATAAATTGTCAAATTCATATTTGGCAAAATGCAAGTAATTTGCAGTCGCACGATCCCATTTTCATCATATCAAAATAAACCAATTATTTTAATCAGAAACTAACTAAAAGATATCTGAAATTCAGAATTGAAGTAACACTTATTTAGATAAGATGTCTAAACTTTAGAACTTAAATAATCTAAATTTAAATAGATATTCAAACCTTTCAGATAATTCTAATCCAAAATAAAATATCAATAACTCGAAATTTCAAAAAAATTAAAGTGATTCCGAAATAATAATAAATAAATAATTCAAAATATAACTCAAAATAATCCATATTTTACTCAAAAATTCCAAAAGTTCACAAAACTAGAATTTTCAAGTATATACATATAATAGGATTTATATGTGGCATACTTACCTGATTAACGCCCAAAAATACTGCCAAACCTTGCACCTTTGGCATGTCCTATATATGGGAAGAGATCCTACTAGCTTTCAAATAAAATATCGAGGCTAACAATCAATAGTATTAAAAAAAGAAGATTTTTAGAAAGGTACAATAGCAATTACACACTCTACAAGCCATATCAATAATTCCAACATGACCAATGAGTACTAAAACTATCATAACTTTACATACACTTTTCTAAATCACAAAGATCAAAATTTTGGGAAAAATAGACACCTAACACTATGATATATCCGAAATTCACACAACTTAGTGTACTACACAATTTATAACATTCAATTGAATATCTAACTATTTATGCAGGCTTGTAATTCAGATGTATTCCTTTCAAATATGAATATCTCTCAATATAAATTTTCAAAAGTAATACTATTTTACATTTAGTCAGATAACTCAGTAATGCATCACTTTCTTATTTTATTCCATACCAGATTCAATATATAAGACCATGAGAAACACCAAACAATCTTCAGATTCTGCACAATAATATCATTTGGCACAACTACACTAATAATTCTATAACATTTAAAATACTCATCTAAAAAATCTCAATTTTTTCAGGTATCTAGAAAACATCAAATTATATAAATGTTTTATATTATGCTTCTCCAAATTCTACATACAAGACCATAAAATTGTCTAAACAATCTTTATGTTTTCTACAGAAATATTATTGAGTACACCTATAGAAATATGATCATATCTCACAATTTACATGGCTAAAAATTGGGAACTTTTGCAGATTCAAGAATAACATCATCCTATATAACTTTCTTATATAAATCTTAATCTAAAATAGAACTTACAATTATGAAAATAATCAAAACTGTTCAAAGGCTGAACAAAAATCCTGTTCGCGTCACCTGCGTCTAAAAATTTATGATTTGCAGGATACTACTCAAAAAATTCTGAAATTTGGCAGCAAGATAAAAAAGACCTCTATCTACAGTTTTTCTATTCTGATCTTCCAAATTCCATCTCTAGATCTCCAAAATAAATTAGGGATCTCTACTATGCTAACACGAACTTTCTAAATTTTATCCTCAAAATAAAATCAAATCAATTCTCACCAAACCCTAGCCCTAACTAGTAACATGTCACAAACAAGCATAAGAAAGAGCAATAACAAATAACTGAGAACCTTACCTCAACAATAACAGTGAAACAAAATCCGTGATGATGAGACCCTCTCTCTCTCTCTGCTCTCTCTCTCTCTTCCCCTAAAACACTGATCTAAAACCGAAGAAGCTGAAGAAATGGCTAGGGTTTTGAAACTAAAAAAAAAAATTAATGGCTAAGATTAAAAGTAAAACCAACGGCTAGGATTAAAAGATAAAAGCAATGGCTAGGATTTGATTAAGGGGTGGGGATCACAATCTCCCCTCCTTTAAAAGAGTTTAGTCCTCTAAACTCAAACTTTAACCATCGAAGCAGACTTCTAGTAAGATTCAGACGATGAAAAAGTTTGAATGTCATCAAATTAGCTGATAAAATTCACAGACAAACGGATTCAAGCAAAACATGACTAATGATACTTCTAAGGGCGATGGTCACAACAAATAAATAATAAACCAATCTCTGGTTTCCTCTATTAAACATCAATCTGAGCATATATTATCATGTGTTTATTATCATCTGACTTCAAAAGAATTTAAAACCGCAAATACATTACCATCATTGCAATCCAACAAACCTCAATTAAAATTCCCAATCCCTGTATCACTCCATGGATGTGATGACTAAATCAAACAAGTTAGAAAATACTAAAATGTCATCAGTTTCTTTCTCATCCACTGGAAATACATATTGCCTACTAAATCACAAGACATGATTATCATATATCTAATTTTACAACCAACAAGAATTTATGAAAAAATGGATAACATTAAAATTATGCACATACTCAAGTCCAACAATATCAGGGCACTCATAATTTTTCCTCATTAACTGGAGATCAAATGCCTAATAGAACCAACAAAAAATCATAAGTCAAAAATTCACTGTATATAAATAGGAACATAAGAGATTAATCATTTTGGAACAAGTAGCCTTGACAAAAATTCCCAACTCAATAAATATCTTTTGCCTTACTAACATCAACAATGCAATAAATTTATCATTACATCAGCAATCATAAAGTATTCACAAACCTTAAATTTGGTTGA
Organism: Dioscorea cayenensis subsp. rotundata; assembly: GCF_009730915.1. Classification (NCBI taxonomy): domain Eukaryota; kingdom Viridiplantae; phylum Streptophyta; class Magnoliopsida; order Dioscoreales; family Dioscoreaceae; genus Dioscorea; species Dioscorea cayenensis. The sequence goes on from NC_052490.1 coordinate 9,592,142, forward strand.
TTTCATTTTTTTGCCTCAAATTGATATTATAGCAGTACTTTAACTTGACAAACCTCATGATTACTATTTCAAAAAGATTTAGACCCACCAAGATACAATGTGACCAAGTTTCATAATATTCTTAGCTTTTCTCAAATTATGACATCAATATAAATCTCACCCAATTTAGCACATTTATATTCTAGGTTAGTCTTAGAAGATTATGAATATCTTACAAACTGCACATCCAATTATAGAAATATTTTACAAAAAAGTAGTTAAGAGCATATGAAACAAGTTCTCTATAATGCACTTTGGCTAAATCTTACTCTACAATCCTAAAAAGTAACATTTAATCTTCAAGTCCTGCATAACAATAATATCCGGAGTAGACCCAATTATAAGAGAATATCTCTTAGGATACACATCTAATAAATTCAAAATTTCGCAGGTAGATAGATATGGATAAATGCCACAATTCTCTAGTTATAAACTTCCCCAAATTCTATATCTATAGTCTCTGAATTTTGACTAAATTTCAGGCAACTCAAATCAAAATCTTGAAAGTCACCATACTTATGCTTCAATGTATAACAATACAAGAACTCAACTCTAATCATTTTTTTTCTCCCAAATCATTTTATCTGCAAATTTCTAAATCCCTTATTCTCTTTATATCAAATAGCCATATCAAGCAATTTCCAATACAATGCAATCCTACAAGATCAAATGACAAATTTTAACCAAAGCAAAAATATATTTTCCCTCAATTCAAATTGTCAAAATAAATACTATAACATGCAATTCTAGACAATGAGTTTAAGTAAAAAGCAAGTAGAGGAACATAAGATTGTCAATCCATAAACTATGAAAGTCCAAGAAAATTAATGCATGGAGGTAATTAATGAAACATGCTAATTAATTACCAACAGTACATGACCACAAGATTTTCTTTACCAAGAATAAAGAGGGTCGCTAGTAGACTTCCCTCAAAGGGTGCCAAAACACCATGTCAGTAACAGAAGACTAATCAAAGACAAAAGCTCGAAGATGCAAATCAAAGCTAAATGTTAGGTCAAAACTGGAACTAAGGCCCACTATATTCTGCTACACATAAATCCGACAAAAAGAATGGCATAATAGCAACCAATTAATAGGAAATATATTCCCATTGTAATTTGACTTTCTAGGTTCAAGCTTCCATAACACCATGAGATTCAACTTTCTATCTGGCACACTAATATCATCAAAATTTTACTAAATCTCTCTAATACCACTAAATTTGTCACGCCACAAACCCGACTGGCTAAATCCGGTACGCCGACAAATAGCCGCACACCTACAAGACCGAGACCCAATAGGCGTGCAAGGACTGAAAACTTGATTTTTAAAGCGGTGATCTATTAAACTCATGATCTGAAAAAAATTGAACAATAGATTATGAGCTTGACAGCCCAGTAAGCACCCACTAAAAATTATAGAGATCATTTACAAAAAGTCATAAATTATCAAAATCAAAATCAAAAATCAAATTTATTTCAGATAAACACAGATGTTAAAACAAAACATATAGGTCCCGCAAACTACTATTACCAAAACAAAATACCAGAACTCATATATTTACCCTCGGTGTCCCGAGCCAGAATTATCAAAACTTATATTTTTACCCTCGGTGATCCGAGAAAGATTTATCAGAGGTCATTATTCTTGACCGACGGAAAGCGATGGGAAACTATAGTTTCTATATCAGAGTACATGTCGACATGGTCAGTGTTTAACCCATAGTGACAGGGTTATTGCAAAGTTAGTTTGGGGACTATGAGTACTGTGTCAAAATATTTCATATTCACACAACAATAAATTGTCAAATTCATATTTGGCAAAATGCAAGTAATTTGAAGTCGCATGATCCCATTTTTATCATATCAAAATAAACCAGTTATTTTAATCCAAACATGAAATAATTTAAACAAATAATAATAATAATTAATCAGAAATTAACTAAAAGATATCTGAAATTCAGAATCGAAGTAATACATATTTAGATAAGATGTCTACACTTTAGAACTTAAATAATCTGAATTTAAATAGATATTCAAACCTTTCAGATAATTCTATTCCAAAATAAAATATCACTAACTCAAAATTTCAAAAAATTTAAAGTAATTATGAAATAATAATAAATAAACAATTCAAAATATAACTCAAAATAATAAATATTTTTCTCAAAAATTCCAAAAGTTCACAAAACTAGAATTTTCAAGTATATACATATAATAGGATTTATATGTGGGATACTTACCTGATTAACGCCCAAAAATACTACCAAACCTTACACCTTTGGCATGTCCTATATTTGGAAAGAGATACTATTAGCTTTCAAATAACAAATCGAGGCTAACAATCAATAGTATTAAAAAAAAAATTTTAGAAGGGTACAATAGCAATTACCCACTCTAAAAGCCATACCAATAATTCCAACGTGATCAATGAGTACTAAAACTATCATAACTTCACATACACTTTTCCCAATCACAAAGTTCAAAATTCTGGGAAAAATAGACACCGAACACTATGACATATCCAAAATTCAAACAACTTAGAGTACAACACAATTTATAACATTCAATTGAATATCCAACTATTACTACAACCTTGTAATTCAGATGTATTCCTTTCAAATATGAATATCTCTCAATATAAATTTTCAAAATCAATAATATTTTACGTGAAGTCAGATAACCCAGTAATGCAACACTTTCTTATTTTATTCAATACTATATTCAATATCTAAGACCATGAAAAGTACCAAACAACTTCAGATTCTGCACAGTAATATCATTGGGCACAACTACACTAATAATTCTATAACTTTTAAATTTCTCATCCAAAAAATCTAACTTTTTACAGGTATCTAGAAAACATAAAATTATATAAACTTTTTATATTACTCTTCTCTAAATTCCATGTACAAGACCATCAAATTGTCTAAGCAATCTTTATGTTTTCTGCAGAAATAGTATTGAGCACACCTATAGAAATCTGATCATATCTCACAATTTACATGGCTAAAAATTCTGAACTTTTGCAGAGTCAAAGATAACATCGTCCTATATAACTTTTTTTATATAAATATAAATCTAAAAACAGAACTTAGAATTATGAAAAATAATCAAAAAACTGTTCAAGGGCTAAACAGAAATCCTATCCGCATCACTGCGTCTAAATAAATTTATAATTTTATGGATACTACTCGCAAATATTTTGAAATTTGGCAGCAAGCTAAAAAAGACCTCGATCTACAATTGTTCTATTCTGAACTCTTCCAAATTAAATCTTTAGATCTCCAAAATAAATTAGGGATCTCTACCATGCTAACAGGAACTTTGTGAATTTTATCCTCAAATTTAAATTAAATCAATTCTGACCAAACCCTAACCCTAACTAGTAACATGTCACAAACAAGCGTAAGAAAGAGCAATAACATAATAACTTGGAACCTTACCCCAACAATAACAGTGAAACAAAATCCGTGATGATGAGACCCTTCACCCGTCCTCGTCGTCGACACCACCTGTAAAAAGGAAGATAAAGATATAAGGCAAGTCTCTCTCTCTCTCTCTCTCTCTCTCTCTCTCCCTAAACGGTAATCTAAAACCCGAAAGAAGTCGAAGAGACGGCTAGGGTTTTGAAACTAAAAAAAACAAAATTAATGGCTAAGATTAAAAGTCAAAACAAAGACTAGGATTAAATGATAAAAGCAATGGCTAGGATTTGATTAAGGGGTGGGGCTCATAGACGCCAGCACCTCTAACATCAACATACGGATGGCAGGGTCATGAAGAGTCAACAATCTATGCCAATAGCCCACTGACAATAGCTCATTGACCTCATCGGCCATATCATCAGATAACTAAATCTTCCTGAGCGCACTCAAGTTTGAGAATCGTGTCTGTCCGAACTTGAGTTTCGAAAGCCTCTTAAACCAAGCTTGGTGCTCGAGAATCGTGAATTCCATAAGCTCTGGCTCAGGGAAGTTCTCTCTAGGATGTTTGCCTGCCACTTTCTTTGTTCTGGAGCCATATCTGTGAAAATTGAACAGAGAATTGATTAAATAAACTCACAAAACAATACTGAAGAAATCCACATGATCATGTGGAAATTTCACACCCTTATGTGGATCCACGTGGTGTGAAAACCACATGGCCACTATGTAAAAATCCACAAATACATTAAAAATTTGCTCAAAACTCACTCTAAACCACACACCAACAATTTTAACATACAAATGAAGCAACATTCACCAGTTCAATTGAATGAAATCATGATGAAAGACCTTGAATACAACCGACAAACAACCTTAGAACTCTATATATAGACGCTGAGGGTCAGGAGAGTGAAGGGAAGAGACGTTTGAGTGTTTGGAAGTTAAAGAACGAAGGGGCATGAGCGTTTTATAAAGAAAAAGTCACGCCTCTTCACTGTCTACACATCCACATGGGCGTGTGGAAATTACCCACGCCCGTGTGGCTCAATAGGGGAGCTTCACAGGGGCAGACACACGCCCCTATGTGCTGTCAAGATAGCACATCTTGCCTCTGAATGCATCCATACAGACGCGTGGAAATCACCCACGCCCATGGCTTTTCGGTCCATTCAAGAAATTTCTCTAAGTGTTTCACACGCCCATGTGGATATTCCACACTCCGGTGGATCTTCACAATGGCCACACTCACAGGGGCACTCACACGCCCTTGTATCTTCTCACGATGGATGAGAACTCTATGCAGAGTTTCATATGGGCATGTAGAAATTACCCACGCTTGTGTTTAATTCACAGTGTCATCCACAGGGGCAGATACACGCACTTGTGTCTTCTAGGGATAGAGCTCTAAACTATATAGGGAAACACACGCCCGCATGGAAATTACCCACGGGCCTGTGACTGTCACAAGTTCATTCACAGGGGCATTCACATGCCCGTGTGTCTTCTCAGGATTGAGAATTTGAGCTTCGAATAGAAACACATGCCCGTGTGGAAATTCCACACCACTTTGTATCTTCTCATGATGACTTAGAAAAAATTACAGACTCAGGTGAAAATTTTTGCACATTTACACCTACTCAGAGCCTGCCTAAATTATGAACAACTAACCATAGAATCATGCACAACATGCTCAAACGACCAAGAACTTCACTAATCACAATTAAGCACACGAAAATGCCAATGATCCATGAGAAAATCACAAATAAAGCATGTAAAAGATTAAGACACCAACACTCAAGCCCTTATACATGCAAGCACTAAACTAAAACCTAGAAAATAGTAAAGTCTTGGGTTGTCTCCCAAGAAGTGCTTGTTTAACATCACTAAGCTTGACATACCTCTTCTTAACTCATGGGGGCTCATAGATGAATGTTTCCCGCTTACCCATAACCTGGAAGCATGATGAACATAATCTTTTCAAGGTAGAGGAGGAGTTATCGAGCATGTTACCACATGAGAGTAAATCACCCTTATTCGTTCTTGCACATCTCCATTAGCCTTGGTGCATTCATAATCCCTTGGGTAGGTTGTACTTTATCTTCTAGACCAGGCATCACAACTTCTTCATTCTCCACTTCTTAGTCTAGAAATTACTTGCACGGGTCCGGACACATCATTTCATACACATATTCATCTATTAGTTCATGGGTAGTGTCAAGAAAGTAAAGAGTATCATCAAAGTCGAGAGAATGTCTTATGGCTTCGGCGAGGCGATATGCAAGCTTGTCATCCCCAACTCGTAAAGTCAACTCCCTGCCACCCATGTCGATAAGAGCCTTGGAACTACACAAGAACGGCCTTCCAAGTATCAATGGGACATTGACATCCTCATCATTGATGCCCCTCAGATGTCTCACTGTTCGGTCCGCCAATTAAAGTGTTATCCGAGTGGGCCTAGGCTCTCCCAAGCCTAGCTTTTGAAAGAACGGGTAAGGCATGACGTTGATGCTAGCCCCTAAATCCGCCAATGCCTTCTCTTCACCCAAATTACTAATGTTGCAAGGAATAATGAAGCTTCCGGGGTTTTTCTTCTTGTTTGGCATATTTTTTTACAACACCACCGAACATGAAGCATCTAACATCACAGATGCACTCTCCTCCAACTTTCTCTTGTTGGTCAAGAGGTCCTTGGGAAACTTTGCGTAGCGAGGCATTTGAGACAATACCTCCACAAATTGGATTTTGATATGAAACTGCTTGAATAGACCCAAGAACTTGTATTACTCATCATTTTGGTCATTCTTCAGTCTCGAAGGATAAGGGATCCTTAGCTTATAGGGTAGGGGTGCCACCCCTTCTCTTTTGCTACTTCCTCAACCTCCACGACCTCAGGTACTTCAACATTGTTCTTTTCGCTCGGGACTCCTACCCTCAACTTCATGATCACTTATTAAAGCGATCCCCTTAACATGCTTTCTTGGATTGGTCTCCGTGTTACTAGGCAAGCTTCCTTGAGGTCTCTCCGATAACGACTTCACAATTTGCCCCACTTGATTCTCTAGATTGTGCAATGAAGCGGTGTGGTTGAGAAGTATAGCATTGACATACTGAAAATTTATATCCAACGATTGGATGAAATTGATTAAAGCTTTCTCTAGATCGATCATCCGGGTTTCCAAACCTGAAACTCCATTCTCCATGTTCGAGGCTTGTTGTTGTTGCTGGAAACCTGGTGGTGCCATGGTCTTTTGTTGCTCTTGATTATTCCAAGAAAGATTCGGGTGGCTCCTCCAACCCGGATTGTAGGTGTTGCTAAATGGATTACCTTGGCTTCTCAATGCATTACCTATAAAATCCACTTGTTCCATTGAGGATGTACCACCAATAAAAATCGGGCAATCGGACAAAGCATGTACTCCCCCATACCCAGTGCAACTGGTCAAGGCCGCCACTCTAGGAGAATTTAGAGTATCTAACTTCTTGCGCAGTGACTCAACTTGGGCGGCCAATGAAGTAACTGCATCGATCTTATGAAGTCCGGCTACCTTTTTTCCGTCTCTTGTGTTCCACTGATAACTGTTCATGGCCATTTTTTCAATGAGATGTCGGGCTTCTTCAATGCTCTTGCTTCCTAAAGTACCTACTACTGCAGCATCAAGCAACTGTCTTTTGCTTGGGTTCAACCCATTATAGAAAGTCTGAATGATAGTCCACTCGGGTAACTCATGTTGAGGGCATTTCCATAGAAGCTCGTTGAACAAATCCCACATCTCAAAAAGAGACTCCGATTCTTTTTGCACAAAAATTGATATTTTATTCCTAAGCTTCACGGATTCTCCGGGAGGGAAATATCAGCCAAGAAAAGCATTTACTATTTCCTCCCAAGTAGTCATCAATGCTCTAGTTAATGAATGTAGCCATTTCTTCGCTCTTCCTTTCAAGGAAAATGGGAAGGCTCTCAACTTGATAGCATCATCCATAACACTATTAATCTTGAGCATGTCGCACACTTCCAAGAAGTTCTCAATGTGATTGTTTGGATCCTCATCGGCCAAACCATTAAACTGTGCCGACTACTGTAACATCTGGATGAAGCCTAGCTTGAGCTTAAAATTCTGAGCCATGATCGGTGATGGTACAATACTAGACTGTGTGCCTGAAACTGCGGGTCAGGCATAATCTGAGAGTGCCCTCTACTACTCATTCTATTCTGCCATACTATCTGACCCTACACCTTCTACCTCAGCTTTATTTGACTGTTATTCCACAGGTTCATTTATCCTTCTACGAAGTGTTCGTTCAAGTTCTGGATCCCCTTCAACCAACGTCGAAGGATTCCCTCAGGTCATAACTTAGAGCTGTAAGCAAAGAAAGAAAAATAAATCAGAATGATTGAAGAATAAGAAAGTGTAAAATATAATAGGTGATGATTGGCCAAAATAGCAAAGTGCAAAGTGTTTCCAAAATACCTATTCCGCGGCAACAGCACAAAAAAACTTGACAAACACCCTTTGCGTGTGTACGACAAGTGCACGGGTTTGTTGAACTAATAATACCATGGTGTGTGGATAGTCGTATCTACAGGGAATAGTGATTAGAAACACAAGGATTGCCATTTAACTATAGTGAAGATGGATCGATAGTGGTGTGAATAATATCAATATGAAAAGAAATAAAAAGAACAAGAAAGGGAGATGCTATAAAAAATGAGAGGAAAGGCAATCGATAGGCAGTGGGCCACCCGAACATTGCTCCCCCTAGGACTATTGCTTCAAGTGCAATACCAACTATTATGTCTCCTAACTGATGCTTAATGAGTTGTGGAAATCCTAAAATACACGGTCCCAAACATAAGGTCAATCGTGATTAACCCTACACTATGGCCGGGCGTTGAAATCACTCAATCTCAGCACCTAACATTGTGTAAAGTTGCTTAAAGCTCTAGGGACTCGAAGTGATAAACCCTATTCCCTAACATAGATCTAACCCTTTGGCCCAGGTGAAAGACCCCTAATCACAATTAAGCCCCATATACTAAGGATTACTTCAATGCTTTACTTTGTTGCTTGCACAACTAAGCCCCACCGGAGTTCGTCTCTTAGCACTTCACTCTATTGTGACCGCAAATAACTCTTGGAACGTGGAGGTAGGATAAATTACACTGGAGGTGAAGGAGGACGTTTCGCTACCTCTCGATTCACCCACTCACCCTCTCCAATCTTGCTTTGTCTAACCCTGATGGTGTATCACTCACTCACAAGGATTACCAATATAGGTTCTCAACCCTAGTGTCATTCTAAAGGTATTCTCATTCAACAAGCATTCAAGATTAGAACTCAATTAAACATATCAATTAAAGAAACAAAATAGAAATGTCAAAGAAACAATATCATCCTAAGGTTTACAAGTCTAAGTACCCACTAGGGTTTAGCTCTCCATGGAGCAAGATACAACCAATAATGAAATCGGAAGTAAAAACATGCAATCCATAAGTGAAACCACCTTGGTTTCATGTTGATTGTCTTGTGGACTGGCCACGTCTTCTCCAAAGATTCCCTCATCAAGCTTAGGGCACTCGCCAAATCAATGCTGATGAAAGCTCCCCAATATCTCTTTTCTAAAGGAACACAGTGTTGAAAGCCTTAGACCCACTCCAAAAGCCTTGCTAAAGCCTCTCTAAACCCTAGCCATGAGTGCATCCAAAGATGGTGAAAATATGAGAAAAAGATAGGGCAAATGAACCTAAAAAGAGGGTGAAATAGTGACTTAAGTAGGGCTAGAATCGGGCATCCACACGGGTGTGTGGATTTTGCACAGACCCATATGAATTTGCAGGAATTGATTTTCTGTGACATGTGAATAGTGACTACTACAGTACTTTACTACAGTGATTATCTACAGTATCTACTATAGTACTCCACTAAAATACTCCTAAATCCACATTTTTCATCGACGACACATGAATGGGCACACATTCATGCGGTAGATCACATTTTTTCTTCAACAAAATCACATTTGATGACAATCTTGCTAGCTTTGCACAAGTTAGAACACATGAGTGTGATTGCCTTTGGGGCCCCCCGCTTTGCATGTTCACTCGAACACAAAGGAGGTTGGCACACACTCACGTGTCTTTGAGCACAACTTGTGTCTTCACGTTTATTCACTCTAAGATTTCATCAATAATGTGCATTCACGATCTACTTTTGCTTTTTTTTTCTTCCATACTTGTCTCCAGAACCCTATATATGCAAAAATAACACAAATACACATGTATGAGCGACAAAATCTGGGAAAAGTAATGCTCATTATAAGAAAGCCATACTTCGTATTAATAATACACAAGCACCTAGCAGAAACTCAGGTTTGATGTTTAAGAAACTAGTTTAGTTTGTTTCTTGCTTTAATTTTTTTTTGAAAAAAAATTACAAAAAATTTAAAAAATAAAAATAGTTATGTTTGTGTATTGGGGGTGGAAAGAGCTATCACCTATGAAGTATGAAGCTACTTTCATAAGTCTGATATAAGTTATGCCCTAATGAGAGAAAGAGCTATCTTATGGAATGAGTGAAAGCTGCCACCCAGGTACAAAGAACTACCACCTCAAAAGTGTCAAAGCAACCTTTGCAGCCTCCTCGGAAAGGGCTATCTTAGAGGATGTGTGAAGCTACTACCTTCTCTTTTTTTTGTACATAAATAAGTCCTTCTAACTTTGTGCTTGGAGGAGTATACGTTGGGTTGACTTGAGTTAGTTTACACACACTTACACGATATTAGGTTTGTTGTGTTTTTTATTCGAGTTTTTAGCTAGAGCATTGATTTTTCTTATTTGGTGTTTGACACGTCCGAATATGCGTGTAAACTTCAAGTGCACGGGTGTCAAAGTAATAATTACCCGGTGAGTCAGGTAGTCGAATCCACAGGGAACAGAGCTACTAGTACTAACTTCTTCTTTGCTTTCTAGCCTAATGATAAATGGAAAGGTGCGGTTATCTAATGTGCGAAGAAATGAATACCGGAGACAAATATGGAAGGGTGAAATGGAGGAAGATCTCAATCAATAAAAGTTGAGTATTCGGGGAATGCTCCCCCTAGGATTCAGGTATTAGGTACCAGATATGCAAAGCAATTCTATGATGAGTAAGTTAAGTCGCAGAAATCCAAAATATAATTGGATTTGTCTCCAGACCACCGATACTAGCCCCCTATGAGATTCTGGTGGAGAAATCACTCAATCTCAACACCTCACACTACATATGACCGCAAAGAACTCTAGGGATTCTGAAAGGTGTAACCGATTCCTAAAGATTGATCCAAACCTAATTTCCAAGGAAGTAGCCTAACCCCCTACAAGGTCCCGGCAGAGAAATCAAGCAATCTTACCCCTTCCACCAAATATGGTTGCATAGAGTCTAGGGAATGGAGATAGAATACAACAATCGGAGGAGAAAGGGGATACTTCACTATCTCATGACTCACCCTCTCAACCCTCTTCAATCTTGAGGTTCTAACCCTAATGGAGATCTCTCTCCCAGCAAGGCAACAAATCATGCAAACCAAATAACTACAAGATCAATAAGACAAGCAAGCATTAAACAATCAAGAATCAAACTTAATCAAACTCAGATTAAATAGAAACACAATGCAAATCCACATAAGATGAGAATCCTAAGGTTGACAAGCCCAAACACCCTCTAGGGTTTTAGTTCTCCATGGAGCAACATACAAAACACACCATCAATGAATGAAAGTACATTAAAACCATAGTAATAAACCCCCTTATATATGAACTGATGGCCTTGATGGAGAGCTTCGACGTCTTGAAGGACCCTCCTCGAAGCTAGGTTCACCGGTAGCTTCCTTGATGCTATGATAAAGGAGGAATTGATCAAAGTTTGTGATAAAGCGCCTCCCAAGCCACAAAGACCTTATCTTCAAACCCTCGCCGTCTCACCCCTCAAGAGCAGCACAAAAGATGTCAAAGAATAAAGCAAACGGCCTATTTATAGCCCAAAAATGCCTGTCACATGCGTTCACACTCCCATGTGGATTTTCCACGCGCCCGCGTGGGCTGCAGGAATTTCCACGTGGGAGTGTGGAATTTCCATGCGGGTGCGTGAACAGTAATTTTGCTGCAATATTGTTACATTGAAATTTATGCAGTGTTTTGCTATAGTAATTTTCACAAAATGCGGTCCAAACACTCTTCTCTTGAGGCCACATGTTCGGGCACACGTCCATGTGGTAGGCTATAAGACTTTTCTTCATCGACGCATCTTTGAAAGGTCTTGCAATCTTTACAAAGAGAAGGAACATGAAGATGTGGCTGCCTTTGTGCCCTTCCAACTAGTGAATTGACTGGAATCCTCTTGGAAGTTAGCACACATCTCCATGTTAATGAAATCCTCTCGTGTGTTGGTCCTTGAATTGAACATGAACTCCCAACATTGTGTCTTTATAGCCTATCTTTGCTTCCTTTTTACTCTTCAAGGCATTCACAACCTATATGCATAAAAGAACACAAAATACACAATATGAGACATAAACCATGGTAAAAATGATGCTCAATGCATGTAAAACATATATAAAATTATGCTGACTCAAGCACTTATCAGTGTTAAAATTTTACCTTACTTGTAGAATGCTTCCCTTGCATTCTTTGGTCAACATAAGGCCAACCACTTTCAATTTTCCTTCTTATGTACTTTAATGTTTTATTTTGCTTGAGAACAAGCAGAAGTTTAAGTGTGTGGGATTTTGATAAGTGCTTGTGTATTAGTAATATGAAGTATTCTTTTCTTATATTGAGCATTACTTTTCTCAGATTTTATCGCTTATACATATGTATTTGTGTTACTTTTGTGCATATAGGGTTGTGGAGACAATAGTGGAAGAAAAAAAGCCAAAGTAGATCATGGATGCGATGAAATATTAGAGTGAACCAACGTGAAGACACAAGTTGTGATCAAAGACATCTGAGCGTGTGCCAACCTCCATTGTGCTCGAGTGAACATGCAAATTGGAGGGGCACAAAGATAGTCACGCTCATGTGTTCTGACTTGTACAACACTAACAAGACTTTCATCAATTTGATGTTTACCAAAGCCGATGATCATCCAAACCTTCCATAATGGTTTGAAGCTAAGCACAAAGTAATTACTTTATGTTGCAGCATGAGGTACCTTAGGAAGCAAGACCACTGAAGAAGCCCGATATATTATTGAAGAAATGGCAATGAACAGTTATCAGTGGAACACACAAAACAGAAAGAAGATAGCCAGACTTCATGAGATTAATGCAGTTAAATCAAAACCATTAAAGAAGCTCGCCATCATTAACGGCCCAAGTTGAATCATTGAGCAAGAAGTTAGACACTCTAACTTCTCCTAAAGGGATGATAGTGATGACTTGCAATGGGTGTGGGGCAGGACATGCTCCATCTGATTACCCAATTTTTATTGGTTGTACCGCTTCCGTAGAACATGTTGATTTTGTAGGTAATGCAATGAGAGGTCAAGGAAATCTGTATAGTAACGCCTATAATCCGGGGTGGAGGAGCCACCCAAACCTTTCTTAGAGTAATCAAGGGCAACAGAAGGCTATCGCACCACTAGGTGTCCCATAACATTTACAAGTCCAAAACATGGAGAACCGAGTTTCAGGATTGGAGAACCGGATGACCGATTTATAGAAGGCTTTGGCCAAGTTCATTCAATTGTCGGATACAAGATGTCAATTGGTTGAGGCCACACTTCGCAACCACACTGCATCATTGCACAACTTGGAGAACCAAGTGGGACAAATTATGAAGTCACTCTTGGAAAGACCACAACGGAGTTTGCTTAGTAGCAAAGGGACCAATCCAAGGGAACATGTGAAAGCGATCACTTTGAGAAATGATCATGAAGCTGAGAGTGGACTCCCTAGCGAAAAGACAAATGTTGATTCACACTAGGTCGTGGAGATTGAGGAAAGAGTTAAAGAGAAGGAGGTAGGACCCCCATCTTACAAGCTAAGAATCCCTTATCCTTTATGATTGAGGAATGGCCAAAATTATGATCAATACAAGAAGGTTTTGGGTCTATTTAAATAGTTGCACATCAACATCCCATTTGTGGAGGCGTTGACATCCCATTTGAGGAGCCGTTGTCTCAAATTCCTCGCCATGCAAAGTTTCTCAAGGACCTCTGGCAATTTGGGTGAAGAGAAGGCATTGGCAGATTTGTGTGTTAGCGTCAACGTCATTCCTTATACATTCTTTCAGAAGCTAGGCTTGGGAGAGCCTAAGCCCACTCAGATGACACTCCAATTGGCTGATCGATTAGTTAAACATATGAGGGACATCATTGAAGGCGTACTTATGAAAGTTGACAAGTACATATTTCCTGTAGATTTCAAGGTGTTGGATGTTGATGAGGATACCGAGGTTCCATTGATACTTGGGTGGCCGTTCTTGCGCACTTCTGATAAGTTCTTGTGTATTAGTAATACGAAGTATTCCTTTCTTGCGTTAAGCATTACTTTTATCAGGTTTTGGAGCTAATACATGTGTATTTCTGTTACTTTGGTGCATGTACGGTTGTGAAGCCAAATATGAAATAAAGAAGCCAACGTAGATCGTGAATGCACAATTTGATGAAATGTTGGAAGGGACAAATGTGAAGACACAAGTTGGGTTCAAAGATATGTGAATGTATGGCAACCTCCATGTATTCAAGAAATCACATGGTTTGGAGTGGCCCAAATACAGTCACATTTGCGTATTTCAACTCATGCAATGATAACAAGATCTTCACCAATGAATCTGTTTATTGAAGAAGCGACATGATCTACGGCATAAATGTGTGCTCGTTTATATTGCCTCGATGAAAAATGTTGAATCAGCAGCATTTTGGCGAGGTACTGTAGCAAAATATTGTAGCAATTCGGTATAGCAGTTACTGTTCACAGCCCACAGAAAATCAAGATTACCGAGAATCCACACGCCCATGTGGAAGTTCCACAGGGGCATGTAGAAATTCCATAAGGGCGTGTGGAGCATCTATAGGGCCGTGTGGATGCCTGATTCCAGCCTATTTATAGCGACGATTCAGCCCGATTTGAGGATCCTTTTTCCTATCTTTTCTCCATCTTTTGAGAGGCTTGCCGGTAGGTTTTAGAGAGGTATTGGCAAGGCTTTTGGAGTGGTTCTACGGCTTCGACATCATGTTTCTATTGGAAGATAGCTATTGGGGGAGCTTTTATTGGCACCGATCCGGCCTTGTGGCTTCTCTGAATTCCTGCTACAGTATCAGGCCTGAATAGCTTTCCGAATCCATGCTTTCATTGGGGTAACACAAACGGGCACACTTTCACGTTGTGGATCACTTGCTTCTTTAATGACGAACAAATTGGTAGAGATCTTGTTCTATGTGCATAAGTCGGAATGCTTGAGTGTGACTGCCCTTGTGCCTCTCCAAATGGTTGTGCTAACTCAAATATGAGGAGGTTAGCACACACTCTAGCATCTCGCACCCGACCTATGTCTTCGCGTTTGAACCTTAGTAAGATTTCCTCCAAAATCGGTGCATTATGATCCACATTGGCTTCTTTCCTTCATACTCGGCCTCACAACCCTACCCGCACAAAAGTAACATAAAAACACACATATTAGTGTAAAAACCCGAGAAGAGTAATGCTCAACATAAGGAAAGAATGCTTCGCATTAATATCACACAAGAACTTATCATTATTGCTATGTTTTTCTCATGGATTATTGGTGTTTTAGTATGCTTAACTGTGATTGGTGAAGTTTTAATGTCATTTGAGCTTGTTTTAATGTGTCTCAGGTTAGTTTTCCCCTGTATATGTAGCCTCTGTATGTGTATAAGTGTTGAAGAAATTTGTCTATAGAGTGTTGGCAACGGCCCTTGCATGTAACCCGTAAGTGCACGGTTTTGTGGAAGTAATAAATTCCAAGTGAGTGGCTTATCGTATCCAAAGGGAGTAGGGAATAAAAATACTAAAATTGCTACTTAACCAAGTGAAGATGAACAATGATTATGTTGACAAAGTGTAAAGTTGACTAATGTGTTGACAATGATTGTGTTGACTAATGTGTTGACAATGATTGCGTGTGACCCGCAAGTGCACGGGTTTATCTAAGTAATAAATTCCCAGGTGAGTGGGTTATTGATAAGTGCTTGTGTGTTAAGAATGCGAAGTATTCTTTACTTATAATGAGCATGACTTTTATCAGGTTTAAGCGCTAATACATGCCTTTTTGTGTTCTTTTGTGGATATAGGGTTGTGAAGCTAAGTATTAAGAAAAGAAGCCAAAAGTAGATCATGAACGCACTATTTGGTGGAATCTTAGAAGCAACAAACAAGAAGACACAAGTGGTGATCTAAGCTACGTGAATGTGTGCCAATCTCCATGTATTCAAGCCATTACAATGAGTTTGAGGGGCATGAAGGCAGTCACATTTGCGTATCCCAACTTGTACAATGATAGAAAGATCTTCACCAATAAACCTTTTTATTGAAGAAGCGACGCAATCTACGTCATAAACGTGTGTCCGTTTATATTGCCTCAATGAAAAGTGGATTCGGGAGTGTTTTTGGCGTGGTACTATAGCACGTACTGCAGCAAATTACTGTAGTTATTTAATATAGTAGTAATTGTTCACAGCCGGCCGAAAATCAAAATTCCAGAGAATCCACACGGGCGTGTAAAATTTCCACACGCCTATATGGAAATTCCATAGGGGTGTGTAGAACATCCACAGGCCTATGTGGATGGCCGATTCCAGCCTATTTAAAGCCATTTTTTAGCATGATTTCAGCATTCTTTTCTCCATTCTTTCCCCAAGTTGAGAGTGGGCTGAGGCAAGGGTTTAGTGTGGTTTTGACAAGGCTTTTGGATTGGTTCTCTAGCTTCAACACAGTGATCCACTTGGAAGAAGGTTATTAGGGGAGCTTTCGTCAGTACCTATTCGGCGACGTGTGGCCTAGGCTTGATAAGGGGACCTTTGGATAGGACGAGGCCACTCCACAAGACCATCGACATGAACACCGAGGAGGTTTTTCTATGGATTACATGTTTTTACATTCGATTTCATTGTTGATTGTAACTAGCTCCATGAAGAGAGCTAAACCCTCTACTGGGTAATTGGATTTGTGAACCCTAGGATGCTATTGTTTCTTTAAACCTTTTATTATGCTTTTTTTAATTGATGTTTTAATTGAGTTCCAATCTTGAATGCTTGTTGAAAGATTTCTCCCTTAGAGTGACACTAGGGTTGAGAGCCTATATTGATAACCTTTGTGGATGTGTGACATGACATGAGGGTTAGATAAGGCTAGATTAGAGAGGGTTAAGAGGGTGAGTTGAGAAGTAGCCCAGCGTCCCCTTTCCCCTTCGGTTTGATTTACTCTATCTCCACATTCGAAGAGTTCTTTGTGATCATAGTAGAGTGAACAAGTTAATGGATGACCTTCCGCTGGGCTTTGTTGCAAAAGCAACGGAGTTAAGCGTTGAAGTGATTTTAGCACCTAGGGCTTAATTGTGACTAGGGACCTTCCGCCTGGACCAAAGGGTTAGGTCTACACATAGGAATAGGGTTTATCACTTGAAATCCCTAGATTGTCTTGCAACTGTACATAGTACGAGGTGTTGAGACTAATCGGTATTACCACTGGGACTTGGTGTAGAGTTAGTCATGGTTGACCTTAGATTTTGGACCATGTATCTTAGGATCTCCACGACTCATTAGTCCATTAGTTAGGAAGCATAATAGTTGGTTTTGCACCTGAAGCAATAATCCTAGGCGGAACAATATCCGAGTACCCCATTTATATCAATTGCCTTTTTCCTCTCAATTATTGTACCTCTCTCTCTTATTTCTTCTATCTCTTTTTATATTAATCTTATTCATCATGCCATCGATTTATTCTCATCATAGTTAGATAGCAATCATTGTGTTTCTATTCACTATTCTCTATGGCTATGATATCCACTCACCTTGGATTTATTCGGTCATGTGAAGGTTTGGGCGCCGTTGCCGGGCAATTGGCATTTTGTAAACACTTTGCACTTTACTATTTTAGCTATTTTAGATATTTATCATTCATTCTTATTCACACTTTCTTATTCTTCCATCATTCTCATTTGTTTTCTTTTCTTATGTCCTACTTTTTCTTGCAAGGAGTTTAAATAATGATTGACCCAGTCATTGCTCTATATTTTCAGGTCGAAGTTATCTAGAAAAAAAGTTGATAGAATTGTTACTTCACAACAGCAGAGCAATCCATGTTACAACACATATCATCCAATTGAAGTGGGCTACCCAAACTTATTATGGAATAATGATGGACAACATTGGGAAGCACCTCAAGTAGAATGTCAAAAGGATGAGATAATTAGAGAGGATGCCCTTCAATTGCAAAAAGTATTAGCTAATTTTATTGAAGCAACTGATGTTCATGTTCAAAATATTGAGATGATATTAAGATGTCATAAAGCCTCCTTTAAAAACCTTGAGCATCAAATAGGAGGGATATTTGACACACTCTCCAAGGAACAACAAGTATTTGAGCAAGCAATTCAAGTTTATTATAGAAATGATAAGGTATTGAACGCCAATGAAGAAGTTAGGCAAATTGAGTGCATTGGTGCGGATAATGAAAAGAAATAAGTTGAATACCATTTTGAGATTTTGGATTGTGTGAATGAAGATTGTGCTTGTGAGCGAGAAAATTTTCAAGGGGATTTACTAGTGTCATGTTCCTTTCAAGCCAAAAATACACAAGAAGAAGTGAATCCTAAGGTAATGGTGATAAGTGCTTGTGTGATATGAATGTGAAGCATTCTTTCCTTATATTGAGCATTACTTTTCTCGGGTTTTTACATTAATATGTGTGTTTTTATGTTACTTTTATGCAGGTAGGATTGTGAAACCAATTATAAAGGAAAGAAGCCAATGTGGATCACAATGCACCGATTTTGGAGGAAATCTTGCTAAGGTTCAAACGCGAAGATATAAGTCGGGTGTGAGATGCTAGAGTGTGTGCCGACCTCCCCGTATTTAAGTTTGCACAACCATTTGGAGGGGCACAAGGGCAGTCACACTCAAGCATTCTGACTTATGCACATAGAACAAGATCTGCATCAACTTATCCGTCATTGAAGAAGCAAAGCAATCCATGGCATAAACGTGTGCCCGTTTATGTTACCTCGATGAAAAGTGGATTCGGGAGTATTTTTGACATAGTACTGTAGCAGGTTAATGTAGCAAAATCACAGCCGACCGAAAATGACAATTTCAGAGAATCCACACGGGCGTGTGGAAATTACCCACGCCCGTGTGGAAATTCCCCACGGGCGTGTGAATCATCCACGCCCATGTAGTCGCCCGATTCCAGCCCTATTTAAAGCCGAATCAGCCCCGATTTTGGTATTCTTTTCTCCATCTTTTCCCCAACTTGTGATAGGGCTTCGGCTAGGGTTTTGAGGGGTATTGGCCAAGGTTTTGGAGAGGTTCTACGGCCCCGACATCGTGATTCCATTAGGAAGAAGGTTGGTAGGGAGCTTCAATCGAGGCATATCCTATACCAGACGAAGGAATCCTTGGACGACGAGTAGAGGACTTTCCACAAGACCATCGACATGACCATCGAGGGGGTTTTTTTATGGATTCATTGCTTTTACATTCGATTTCTTTGATTGTACTTAGCTCCATGGAGATCTAAACCCCTAGTGGGTACTTGGGTGATTGTGAACCCTAGGATGTATTCGTTTCATTGAACTTCTTTATTATGCTTTCACTAAATTGATGTTTATTGTGAGTTCCAACCTTGAAAGTTTGATTGTATGAACATTTCCCCTAGAGTGACACTAGAGTTGAGAGTTCTTGTTGGTAACTTTGTGAGTGAGTGACACACCATGAGCGTTAGACAAAGTTAGGTTGGAGAGGGTTGAGAGGGTGAGTCGAGAGGTACAGGAGCGTCCCCTTTCCCCTCTAACGTGATAGATTCTACCTCCGTTCCTCAAGTTCTTTGCGGCCATAATAGAGTGAATGGTCTAAAGGATGAACCTCCGCTGGGGCCTAGTTGCGCGTGCAATGGAGTGAAGCATTGAGGTGATCTTAGTATCTAGGGCTTAATTGTGGCTAGGGACCTTCCGCCTGGACCAAAGGGATAGGCCTAAATCTAGGAAGAGATTTATCACTTGGAATCCGTAGAGCTCATTGCAACTCTATGCGAGTGAGAGGTGTTGAGATTGTTCGGTTTCTCCTCCGGGACATGTAGAGAGTTAGGCATAGTTGACCTTAGATTTGGGATTATGTAATTAAGGATTTCCATGACTCACCATTGCATTGATTAGGAGGCATAATAGAGGGTTCTTGCACTTGAAACAATTATCCTAGGCGGAGCATTATCCGGGTACCCCATCTCTATCGATTGCCTTACCCCCCTTCTTTACTTTTGCTCTCTTTCTTGTTGCTTTTAATTTCTGAGAATTGAATCATTACCACACTTATTATTGTTGATACTCCACATAGCTAAGAATTGAATTAAGTGTCTTTACTCCCTACTCCCTGTGGATTCGACCCCGCTCATCCGGGATTATTACTTCGACAAACCTGTGCACTTGCGGGATATAAGCAAGGGGAACTTGTCAAACAAGCACCTCTCTTTGGGATTGATCAACTCATAAATTATAAGAAAGAGATTTTGGGTTTGGAAGTAGATGTGGGTAGGAGATTAAAGTCATCCAATGACCCACATGTGCTAAGCTTGGACAATTCCTAACCCAAATTGTTTCCTTGGAGGCCAAAGATAAGATGGTTTTACTCTCCAACAAATATTCCGCCCCGGAAAGTAGATTTTTGGTTTAAAGGAAGTAGCTATGGAATGTCTAGTCGGGAGGAACACACTCTTTTCAAGCCCCCATAAGGAAAGGAAAAGGTATGTCAAGCTAAGTGATGTAAAACAAGCGCTTCTTTGGAGGCAACCCATGTTTTTATTGTTTTTCTAGTTTTTAGTTAGTATTTGCATGAATAAGGCTTTAAGTGTTGGTGTATTGATACTTAGATGCTTTTGCTGAGATTTACTTGTGGACATTGTGGTGTTATCATGTGCCTAATCATGTGTGGTGAAGAACCTTGGTCATTTGAGCTTGTTTTTGTGTTTTCTCTAGTTAAAATTGCATTGTTAGGCAGGCTTCCAGTGTATATCTCTGAGCGACCTTGTGATGGTCCACGACCTTGCAGAATTTTCACACGGGCGTGTGTTTCCCTGCAGAGACTTAGAGATTTTTCCCGAGAAGAAATAGGGGCGTGGACTTTGCCCATGTGGATGATTCTATCAACAAATGCATGGGCGTGGGTAATTTCTGTATGCCCGTGTGGTTCTCTGCAGAGAATTTCACCTCCATCCCGAAAGACACAGGGGGAAACGTCTATCCTTGTGAATTGCCCAGTAAGGATCCACGCTCGTGCGGAATTTCCACACGGGCGTGTGAAGCACTTAGAGAATTTTCCTGGTTGGACAGAGAAGCCACAGACGTGTACGTCTGTCCCTGTGGGTCAGGCACACGGGCATGGAAATTTTCCGCTCGCCCTTGCAGATGCATTCTGAAGCATAGTGTGTCATCCCCGAGAAACGACAAGCGCATGCGTCTGCTCCTGTGGGTCTCTCCTGTGGAGTCACACAGGTGTGGGTAATTTCCACACGTGTGTGTGGATGTACAGAACTCAAAAGGATGCATTTTCTGTTTATAAATTTATTTTGCTTTTCATCTTTTCATCCGATACATTCTGGGAACGCATCTTTGCACTCTCTCGACCTCTCAACGCCGTTTTAGAGGGTTGTTAGTTGAGTTTTCTGGCCTGTTTCTATTCTTTCATTCTCATTTCATCAGTAAGCTTCTCTTTCTCTTTTGGTCACCCAATCTTCATTTATTGTGCAGCACCAGCATCATCTTCACTAGCAGCGGCAACAAATGCACCAGCAATTGACACCGACACTTGAGGCGTCTTTACCTTCTTTGTTTTTATTTTTTGTATTTTATGTTTGCATTTTATTTTGGACTTGTATACTCAAAAAAGATCTTCCTTCTGGGTTTATCTTTTATTTTTGTCTCAAGTTGTATTTCATTGCTCTATCTTTTATACAATTGTGTCCTTTTTGTTTGTTGAGCTTTACTGACCCCCATTGTGTATCCATGCAGATGGTCTTGTCAGTATGGGAATTGAGAACTAGTCATGGACACGGTCAAGGTGTTTCACACTTGGCCGTGTGTGTTTGACAACCCGTTGGAAGGTCATTCCCAAGGACTTAGCTCCATCAACCGCACAACTAGGAGTTAGGGTAGTAATGTTTCGATTGCCCACCCCCACATTTGTTTTAAATTGTTTTACTTTTATCGTGCTTACATGCGTACATTAAGAGCAATGTACATCTTAAGTGTGGGGGGAGTTTACATTGCACATGTCCTTTATATAAATTTTGATTGACATACATACTCACGTAGCCAATGGTGGTTCACATTAGTTGCAATGCTTGTATTCTTGAGTTAAGGGAGAATTTTAACATTGAATGTTTTCATGCTCTAGTTTGTTCTTGAATTTTTAGGAATTTTTGCCCGATTGACACTTGTTGCACTGCTTGTTCATTAAACTCTTTTGGAAACTCAAGTTCGATGTTAATAATTAGTTTTCTTTTTTGTCTTTATTTTGTTAAAATAAAGAAAGAAAAATATAGTGTTTAGTTGTGCATTTGGGCGTGGAAAGAGCTACCACCTATGAAGTATGAAGTTACTCTCATAAGTCAGATATTAGTTATGCCCTAATGAGAGAAAGAGCTATCTCATTGGATGAGTGAAAGCTACCACCCCGGTAAAAAGAGCGACTACATTGAAAGTGTGAAAGCCACCTTAGCTGCCACTTTGGAAAAGGCTACCTTAGAGGATGTGTGAAGGTACTACCATCTTTTTAATTTTTGTCGCTTTGTATAAATAAATAAGTCCTTCATACTTAGAACTTTGAGGAGTATAATTTGGTTTGACTTGAGTGAGTTTACACACACTTACATGATTTTGGGTTTGTTGTCCTTTTTGATTCAAGTTTTTAGCTAGAACATTGATTTTTCGTATTTATTGTTGAAATTTCCCTTACTTGTAGAATGCTCTCCTTGCATGCTTTGGTGAACCTAAGGCCGAGCACTTTTATTATATCCTTCTTCAATGCTTCAATGTTTTATTTTTGCTTGAGGACAAGCAAAAGCTTATGTGTGGGCGAGTTTGATAAGTGCTTGTGTATTAAGAAAGCGAAGCATTATTTCCTTATGATAAGCATGACTTTTATTAGGTTTAAGCGCTAATACATGTGTTTTGTGTTCTTCTTCACATATAGGGTTGTGAAGCTAAGTATTAAGAAAAGAAGGCAAAAGTAGATCTTGAACACACTATTTGGTGGAATCTTTGAAGCAACAAACGCGAAGACACAAGTGGGGCTCTAAGACACATGAATGTGTGCCAACCTCCATGTATTCAAGCCATTACAATGAGTAGGAGGTACACGAAGGCAGTCACATTTGCGTATCCCAACTTGTGTAATGATAGCAAGATCTTCACCAATGCACCTGTTTATTGAAGAAGTTACACAATCTACAGCATAAATATGTGCCCTTTTATATTGCCTCGATGAAAAGTGGATTCAGGAGTGTTTTTGGCGGAGGGTATTATAGCAGTTACTGTTCACAGCTGGCCAAAAATTAGAATTCCAGAGAATCCACACAGGAGTGTGGAATCTCCACAGGCCCATGTAGAAATTCCACAGGGGCGTGTGGAACATCCACAGGCCCGTGTGGATGCCCGATTCTAGCCTATTTAAAGCTATTTTTCAGCCCGATTTCGGCATTATTTTCTCCATTCTTTCCCCAACTTGAGAGTGGGTTGCGGCTAAAGTTTAGAGGAGTTTTGGCAACGCTTTGGGAGTGGTTCTACGACTTAGACACTGCGCTCCACTTGAAAGAAGGTTATTGGGGGAGCTTTCGTCGGCAGCGATTCAGCAAGGTGTGCCCTAAGCTTGACAAGGGGATTTTTGGAGACGACGAGACCACTCCACAAGACCATTGACACAAACACCGAGGGGGTTTTTCTATGGATTACTTGTTTTTACATTCGATTTCAATGTTAATTGTAACTAGCTCCATGGAGAGCTAAAACCCCTAGTGGGTACTTGGCTTTGTGAACCTAGGATGCTATTGTTTCTTTAAACCTTTTATTATGCTTTCCTTAATTGATGTTTTAATTGACTTTCAATTTTGAATTCTTGTTGAATGATTTCTTCCCTTATAGGGACATTAGGGTTGAGAGTCTATATTGGTAACCTTTGTGGATGGGTGACACGCCATAATGGTTAGACAAAGCTAGATTAGAGAGGTTTGAGAGGGTGAGTCAAGAGATAGCAGAGCGTCCCCTTTCCCATTCGATTTGATTTACTCTACGTCCATGTTCCAAGAGTTCTTTGCGGTCATAATAGAGTGAATGGGCTTAGGGTTGACCTTCCACTGTGGTTTAGTTGCAAAGGCAACAGAGTAAAGCGTTGAAGTGATTTTAAAACCTAGGGTTTAATTATGACTAGGGATCTTAAGCCTGGAACAAATGGTTAGGTCTACACAAAGAAATAGGGTTTATCACTTGGAATCCCTAGAGTGTCTTGCAACTGTACACAGTGCGAGGTGTTGAGACTGATTGGTTTCTCCACCGGGACTTGGTGCATAATTAGTCATTGTTGACCTTAGATTTGGGATCATGTATCTTAGGATCTCCACGACTCATTAATGCATTAGTTAGGAAGCATAATAGTTGGTTTTGCACTTGAAGCAATAATCCTAAGCGAAACAATATCCGAGTACCCCATTTACATTGATTGCCTTTTTCCTCTCAATTATTGTGCCTCTCTCTCTTATTTATTTTATCTCTTTTTATATCAATTTCATTCATCATACCATCAATTTATTCTCATCATAGTTAGATAGTAATCATTGTGTTTCTATTCACTATTCCCTTTGGATACGATACCCACTCACCTGGGATTTATTGCTTCCACACCCGTGCACTTGCGGTTTACATGCATATTCAGTCGTTTTAGTTATCGTATCCATAGAGAATAGTGATCATAAACCCTAAGATTGCTTTTTAACTATGATGAAGATGAATCAATGATAGTATAAATAAAATTGATATGAACAAAACTAAAAGAAATAAGAAAGAAAGGTACTATAAAATGAGAAGAAAGGCAATCGATAGAAGGTGGGGCACTCGGACATTGCAACCCTAGGACTATTGCTTCAAGTGCAAGACCAACTATTATATATCCTAACTGATTCTTAATGAGTCGTGAAAATCCTAAAATACATAGTCCCAAACCTAAGGTCGACTGTGACTAACTCTACACTATGCCCAGGTGGAGAAATCGCTCAGTCTCAACACCTTACATTGTGTACAGTTTAAAGAAGCTCTAGGGATTCCAAATGATAAACCATGTTACTATAAATAGATCAAACCTTTTGGTCCAGGAGAAAGAACCCCAGTCACAATTAAGCCCCAGATACTAAGGATTACTTCAACGCTTCACTCTATTACTTGCGCAACTAAGCCCGAGCGGAGTTTATCTCTTAACACTTCACTCTATTATGACCACATAGAACTCAAGGAACATGAATGTAGGATAAATCACACCGGAGAAGAAATGGGACGCTCCGCTACTTCTCAACTTACCCTCCAAACCGACTACAATCTAGCATTATCTAACCATCATGGCGTGTCACTCATCCACAAAGGCTACCAACATGGACTCTCAACACTAATGTCACTCTAAGGGAGAAAACATTCAACAAGCATTCAAGATTGGAAGTCAATTCAAGAAATCAATTAATGAAAGCATAATAAAAAGTCAATGAAAAAAATAACATCCTAGGGTTTACAAGTCCAAATACCCACTAGGGAGTTTAGCTCTCCATGGAGCAAGATGCAATTAATAATTAAATCGAAAGTAGAAACATATAATCCATAAGAAAACCCCTCGGTATTTGTGTCGATGGTCTTGTGGAGTAGCCTTGTCCTCTCCAAAGGTCCCCTTGTCAAGCCTAGGGCACACCTCACTTGATCGGTGCCAATGAAAACTCACCCAATAACAAAATTCTAAAAAAAACATGGGGTCAAGGTCATAGAACCACTCCAAAAGCCTTGCTAAATCCCCTCTAAACCGTAGCTACAAGCCTCTCAAAAGATGGAGAGAAGATGGAAGGAAGGATGAAAGATGGATCACCAAATCGGTAAAAGTCACGGCTTTATAAAGGCCTGTTATTGGACATCCACACGGGCACGGGTAATTTCCACACGCCCGTGTGGATTTCTAGAAATCTAATTTTTTTGATTGCTATGAACAGTAACTACTACAATAAATTGCTACATTGATTTGCTACAATACCTGCGACGATACCCCCCAAAAACACTCCCGAATCCACACTTTTCATTGAGACAACATAAACAGGGCGCACGTCTATGCCGAAGATTGCATCGCTTCTTCAATCAAATGCCATATTGGTGAAGATCTTGCTAAGATTGCACAAGTCAAAATACGCAAATGTGACTGCCTTTGTGCCCTTCCAAATCATGGTAATTGTTAAACGCATGGAGGCTGGCACATATTCATGTATCTTCGATCACAACTTGTTCCTTTACATTTTTTCACTCCAAGACTTCATCAACAAAGTAAAATCACAATCTACTTTGGCTTCTTTCTTTCATTATTTCGCTCCACAACCTTCATGCATGAAAGTTCACAAATACACATGTATTAGCACTAAAATCTGATAAAGGTAATGCTCATCATAAGAAAAGAATACATTGTATTACTAATACACAAGCACTTATCATTCTTGCTCATGTAGGAAATGGTTTTGCATCTTAGTTGCAATAGATTATATTCTTAAGTTTAGGAGAATTTTTAACATTGAATACTATCATGCTCTAGTTTTTACTTGAATTTTTAGAGGAATTTTTACCCAATTAAAACTTGTTGTACTTCTCATTCATTAAACCTTGTGGAAACTAGAGTTCGAGCGTCTAAAGGACTATTTATAGTTTGTTTCTTGTTTTAATTTCTGTGAAAAAAAAAAAAGAAAAAAATATATGTTTGTTTGTTTGTGCATTAGGGGTGGAAAGTGATGAGTCATCGCACGACACTGTAAAAAGAGAGCATACGACTCCCCGGCCGCTAGTTCACGGGACATCAAGAAATAACCACTTGTGCAAACACAAGAGGGTCATATTCCTAAGGGCCCAAGATCTGCTATTAACTTCCTCCTAGGTATCACTATCTAGTTGACCAAATAAAGAGATTGTTGTTTTAAATCACCAAAACAAAATAAATAAAAGAAAGAACTATAAATAAAATGGACTAAGGAACACTATACAAGCAATATGAAGAACAAGTAGCAATGAGAACTAAAGGCCTCTGGCAAGGACCCCCTTGGGATAAGAACAAGTTAGGATGAATCTGGTAGTTTAAGCACAAGGTTGGCTAGAGTTGGTCCGGTAGACTCGAATGTCGACTACCTCGAAACCTCCATGAAGTAACCCTAATGCAATACAGGTTCCTCCATTTGGAAGATAGACCTACAATGTCTTTGGGAATAGGGATTCTTGTATAGGGTAATTCTAATGCTCGCTCTCAGCTAGAGCCACCCTAATGCACGCAGGGAGCTACCGGCACCCGGAACCTTTAGTGTATCGGTATATTGAATCCCCCTTCAATCATTGCACGACCTAATACACCAAAGCATCCCGCAATACATGTACAATTCATGAATCAAAACCTAGGGAATCCATCCATTATAGGTTGAACATCAAAACAATAGATTGAAACCAACAAACATGCCAACAATCAATTAAAACTAACAAATATCATCCATCCATACAAACAAGTTCCTCTCCCAAGGCTCACCGGAGCCCAATGGCCTTGGGATGATAGTTCCACATCATAAAGAGAGAAAATAAAATATAATCGATTACAAAGCCCATAAAAATCTCCCTTAGATGTAGGCTAGAAGGTGATGATGAAGGCTCACCGGATCCGCATTAGTGAGCTCCTTGATGACCTCTTTGAGTGCTGCATTCTTCTTCCCTTGGGTTGTTGCTCTTCAAATCGTCTTCCAATCCAGTGATGGTGGTGGAGAATGATGGAGATGATGGTGGAGAATGATAGAGAAGATGGTGGAGAATGGTAGAAAAGATGGTGGCAAAAGACAGCTCCCAAAAAACCCTAGGTTGCCTTATATGACCTCAAGATAATGGTTTTGCCCGTGTGTGTGTGGGCGGTATACGGGCCGCAGACATGGCCGTACAACTCAGTGCTTGGGATGTACGAGCACTGTGTGGACTGCACAATGGCCACACAGAAGTGTGTGGTCACTGCAGTGCCAACTCAGGGTTCTGTGAAATGCTTTTTGGGCATTATTTTGCGTCCGAAGCTCGTGTAAACTTCATTTCTTCATCAATCTTCTTCAAAATGACCCAAATGTAGTTCATCCCCCCAATTATGGTTCTTCAGTGTCTTGAAAAAATTATAACAAATAAAACACATAAAAGGCATTGGAGTCATAGAAGTATGCATAAAAGTGCAAAAAATATATGCTATAAAAGTGATGTATTTAGACACTTATCAGAAAGAGCTTCCACCTATGAAGTATGAAGCTATACTCGTAAGTCAGATAGTAGTTATGCTCTAACGAGAGAAAAAGCTATCTCATGGGATGAGTGAAAGCTACTACCCCTGTAGAAAGAGCTACCACCTTAAAAGTGTGAAAGCCACCTTGCCGGCCACCTAGGAAAGGGCTACCTTAGAGGATCTGTGAAGCTACTACCTTCTCTTTTCTTTTTGTACATAAATAAGTCCTTCTCAATTAGATCTTTGGGGAGTACATGCTTGATAAGTGCTTGTGCATTAGTAATATGAAGCATTCTTTTCTTATAATGAGCATTACTTTTATCAAATTTTAGTGCTAATACATGTGTATTTGTGAACTTTCGCGCATGAAGGGTTATGAAGCCAAATATGAAAGAAAGAAGCCAAAGTAGATTTTCATTGCACTTTGTTAATGAAGTCTTGGAGTGAACAAATGTGAAGACACAAGTTGTGATCGAAGATACGTGAATGTGTGCCAACCTCCATGCGCTCAAGCAATTACATAGATTGGAGGGGCACAAAGGCAGTCACATTTGTGTATTCTGACTTGTGCAATGTTAGCAAGATCTTTACCAATATAGCATTTTATTGAAGAAGCGATGCGATCTACGGCATAGACGTGTGCCCGTTTATGTTGCCTCCATAAAAAGTGTGGATTCGAGAGTATTTTTTGCAGAGTACTGTAGCAGAAAATTAGATTTCTAGAAATCCACACGGGCGTGTGGAAATTCCACACGCCCGTGTGGATGTCCGTTTCCAAACCTTTATAAAGCCGTGACTTGTACCGATTTGGGGATCCATCTTTCATCCTTCTTTCCATCTTTTCTTCACCTTTGGGAGGCTTGCGTCTAGGGTTTAGAGGTGCTATGGCAAGACTTTTGGAGTAGTTCTATGACTTTAACACTGTGTTTCTCTTGGAAGATAGTTATTGGGGGAGTTTTCATCAGCACTGATCCGGCAAGGTGTGCCCTAGACTTGACAAAGGGACCTTTGGAAAGGATGAGGCTACCACACAAGATCATAGACATGAATACCGAGTGGGTTTTCTTATGGAGTACATGTTTTTACTTTTGATTTCATTATTGATTATATCCTGCTCCGTAGAGTGCTAAACCCCTTAATGGGTACTTGGACTTGTGACAATGCCCCTTGTGTATGTCCAGTAAGTGTATGGGTTTGTCAAAGTAATAAATCTCAGATGAGTGGGTATCGTATCCACAGGGAGCAAGGAACAAAAATACTTGAATTGTTTCTTAACTAAACGAAAAGTTAATAATAGTTGTGTAACAAAATGTAATGTAAACAAAAGTAAAAGAGATAAGAGAGAAAGCACAAGTAACGGGGAGGTAAGGCAATCAATATAAATGGGGTACCCAGATATTGTTCCGCCTAGGATAATCATTTCAAGTGTAAAAACCCTCTAATATGCTTCCTAACTTATGCATTAATGAGGCATTAAGATCCTTCAATACATTATCGCAAATCTATGGTCAACCATGCCTAACTCTATACATGTCTCGGAAGAGAAATTGAATAATTTCTCAACTTTTCACTCGTATAGAATCGCAATGAGTTCTAGGGATTCCAAGTGATAAATCCTCTTAACCCTAGTGTCAATCTAAGGGAGTATTCAAACAATCAAGTATACAAGACTGGAACTCAATTAACACATCAATTAATGAAAGCAATATAACAAGGTTTAATGAAACAAATACATCTTACGGTTCACAAATCCAAGTACCCATTAGGGGGTTTTAGCTCTCCATGGAGCTAATTACAATCAATAATAAGGAATGTAAAAACAAGTAATCCATAGAAAACCCCCTTGATAGTTGTGACGTTGGTCTTGTGGAGAAGCCTCTACTCGTCCAAGGGTCCCTTTGTCTAGCCTAGGATACACCTCGCTAGATCGGTGCCGATGAAAAGCTCTTCCGTTAAGCTTTCTTCTAAATGGAGAGTAATGTCAGAGACATAGAACCTCTCCCAATCCCTAGCGAATACCTCTCTAAATCCTAGCTGCCACCCTCTCACAAGTTGGGGAAAAGATGGAGAAAAAAATGCTGAAATCGACTCTAAATACGGCTGGAATCGGGCATCCACATGCCTCTGTGGATTCTCCTCACGGGCCTGTGGAATTCCACATGGGCGTGGATAATTTCCACATGCCCGTGTGGATTCTCTGGAATTCTCTTTTTCGGCCGCCTATGAATAGTACCTGCTACAGTAAATTACTACAGTCTTTACTGTATTGCCCTGCTGTAGTACCGGCTAGATATAATCCCAAATCGATGTTTTCATCGAGGTAACATAAACTGCCATACATTTACGTTGTAGATCGCTTTGCTTCTTCAACAACTGCTTCATCAGGTAAGATATTGCTATTAATGCACAAGCCGGGATACTCGAAAGTCGCCTTTGTGCCCCTCCAAATCATTGTGCTAACTTGATTATATGGAGGTTGGCACACATTCTCACATCTTGAACCCGACTTATGTCATTGCGTTTGATCCTTCTTAAGATTTCCTCCAAATGGTGCATTCACGATCTACATTGGCTTCATTCTTTAACATTAGGCTTCACAACCCTATATTCATGAAAGTAACATAAATGCACACATATTAGCTCTAAAACCTGATAAAAGTAATGCTCATCATAAGCGAAGAACAGTTTGCATTCTTATCACACAAGCACTTATCAACTTGTAAACCCTAGGATGTTATTGTTTCATTGACATTTTATTATGCTTTCTTTAATTGATGTCTTTAATTAAGTTCCAATCTTGAATGTTTGTTGAATGATTTCTCCCTTAGAGTAACGCTAAAGTTAAGAGTCCATCTTGGTAGCCTTTATGGATGAGTAGCACACCATGAGTGTTAGACAATGCTAGATTGGAAAGGGTTAAGAGGGTGAGTCGAGAGATAGTGGAGCGCCCCCCTTACTTCTCCGGTGTGATTTATCTTACCTCCATATTCCTAGAGTTCTTTGTGGTCACAATAGAGTGAAATACTGAGAGAGCAACTCCGCTGGGTCTTAGTTGCACTATCAATAGAGTGAAGCATTGTAGTAATCTTTAGTATCTGGGGCTTAATTGTGACTAGGGGTCTTTCACCTAGACCAAAGGGTTAGATCTACATATAAAAATAAGGTTTATCACTTGGAATCCGTAGAGTTTTTTGCAACTATACACAGTGTGAGGTGTTGGGACTGAGCGATTTCTCCACTAGGACATAGTGTAGAGTTAGTCATGGTTGACCTTAGGTTTGGGACCATGTATTTTAGGATCTCTACAACTCATTAAGCATCAGTTAGGAGAAATAATAGTTGGTCTTGCACTTAAATCAATAACCCTAGGTGGAGCAATGCCCGAGTGCCCTAATTTCTATTAATTTCCTTTCCTCTCATTTTATTATGCCTCTCTTTCTTATTTTCTTTAGTCTTGTTCACATTGATTTTATCCATACTATTATTGTTTCATCTTCACATAGTTAAGTAGCAATTGTTGTGTTTCTATTTACTATTCCATGTGGATATGATAACCCACTCATCTGGGATTTATTATTTTTACAAACCCGTACACTTGCAGGTCACACACAATGGACGTTGAGATGTTTTTGGCACCATTGCCAGGGAATAGGAATTTTAGAAACACTTAGCACTTTGCTATTTTAGCTATTCATTGTTTATTCTATTTCACCTTTTCTTGTTCTATCATCTTTCTGATTTGTTTTTGTTTCTTTTGTAGCAGCTCAAGGTTATGACCCGAGGGAACCCTTTGACATTAGTTGAACGAGATCCTAAACTTGAACGAACACTTAATAGAATGGGTATGAAACTTGTTCAAGAACAGAATCATTCAGCTGAAATAGAGGGTGAAGGATCTGAATACATTGCTGAACAAGAGTGCCAATAAAGAAGTCTTTCAGATTTTGTTAGATCCACTATTCATGGGACACAATCAAGCATTGTGAGGCCACCGGTAGCAGCCCAGAATTTTGAGTTGAAGCTGGCCTTTACTCAGATGGTTCAACAGTCTACATAATTTAATAGGTTAGCTAATGAAGACCTAAACAATCATATTGAGAACTTCCATGAAGTTTACGACATGTTGAAGATCAATGGGGTTTCTGATGATGTAATTCGATTGAGGGCTTTCCCATTCTGTTTAAAAGGTAGGGCCAAACAGTGGCTTCATTCATTGTCAAGAGCTTCCATCACAATGTTGAACAAAATAATAGAAGCTTTCCTTACAAGGTATTTCCCTTTTGGGAAAACGGCAAAGCTTCGTAATGAGATATCTTCATTTGTTAAGATGCAACTTAAAACTTTGTTTGGGCCTCAGGAATGATTGAAAGACCTTTTACAGAAACAACTTCTAAATGCTGCCACAGGAGGTATAATGGGAAACAAGACTTCCAAAGAAGCCCGGTAATTACTCAAAGAAATGCGTTTGAATAGCTACCAATGTAATGCAAGAGAAAGGAAGAAAGTGGCTAGACTCTATGAAATCAATGCAGTTAAATCATTGGTAGCCCAAGTAGAGGCGTTAAGCAAGAAATTAAATACATTGACATCACCAAGGGTATCTCCAATCACAAGTTGTCCCGATTGTGGGGGTTCAAATATGCCATTTGGCTGTCTTATTTCGATTGCTACTTCAGCCCCAACTGAACAAGTAGACTTTATGGGTAATTCAGGAAGAGGATAAGGTAATCCTTATAACAACACCTACAACCAAGGGTGGAGAAGCCACCCCAACTTTTCTTGGAATAACTAGGGGCAACAAAAAGCCATGGCACCACCGGGTTTCCAACAACAACAAGCCCCAAACATGGAGAACCGAATTTCAGGTTTGGAGACCTGAATGACCGAATTAGAGAAAGCTTTGACACGATTCATCCAATTATCGGATACAAGGTTCCAATCAGTCAAAGTTTGTAACAGCTCAAGGTTATGACCCGAGGGAACCCTTTGACATTAGTTTAAGGAGATCCTAAACTTGAACGAACACTTCATAGAATGGGTATAGAACCTGTTCAAGAACAAAATCATTCAACTAAAATAGAGTGTAAAGGATCTGAATACATTGCTGAACAAGAGTGCCAATAAAGAACTCTTTCAGATTTTGTTAGATCCACTATTCATGGGACACAATCAAGCATTGTGAGGCCACCGCTAGCAGCCCAGAATTTTGAGTTGAAGCTGGCCTTTACTCAGATGGTTCAACAGTCTACATAATTTAATAGGTTAGCTAATGAAGACCTAAACAATCATATTAAGAACTTCCACGAAGTTTACGACATGTTGAAGATCAATGGGGTTTCTGATGACATGCTGAGCTCAAGCAACAAACAACTTCTAGATGCTGCCATAGGAGGTACAATGGGAAACAATACTTCCAAAGAAGCCCAGTAATTATTCGAAGAAATGGGTTTGAATAGCTACCAATGGAATGCAAGAGAAAGGAAGAAAGTGACTAGACTCTATGAAATCGATGCAGTTAAATCATTGGTAGCCCAAGTAGAGTCGTTAAGCAAGAAATTAGATACATTGACATCACCAAGGGTAGCTCCAGTCACAAGTTATCCCGATTGTGGGGGTTCAAATATGCCATTTGGCTGTCTTATTTCAGTTGCTACTTCAGCCCCAACTGAACAAGTAGACTTTATGGGTAATTCAGGAAGAGGATAAAGTATTCCTTATAGAAACACCTACAACCAAGGGTGGAGAAGCCATCCCAACTTTTCTTGGAATAACTAGGGGCAACAAAAAGCCATGGCACCACCGGGTTTCCAACAACAACAAGCCCCAAACATGGAGAACCGAATTTCAGGTTTGGAGACCTGAATGACCGACTTAGAGAAAGCTTTGACACGATTCATCCAATTATCGGATACAAGGTTCCAATCAGTCAAAGTTATACTTCGCAATCACATGGTGTCATAGCACAATCTAGAAAATCAACTGGGGAAAATTGTGAAGTAACTGTCGGAGAGGCTACAAGGAAGCTTGCCTAGTAACACTGACACTAATCTGAGAGAACATGTAAAGGCGATCAGTTTGAGAAGTGGTCGTGAGGTTGAAGGTAGGCTTCCAAGTGAGAAGACCAATGTTAAAGCACTAGAGGTCATAGAGGTTGAGGAGAGAGTAAACAAAGAAAAGGAGGTGGCACCCCCACCTTACAAGCTAAGAATCCCTTATCCTTCAAGGTTAAAGAATGATTAAAACGATGAGCAATACAAGAAGTTCTTGGGTCTATTCAAGTAATTGCACATCAACATTCCTTTTATGGAGGTGTTGTCCCAAATGCCTCGGTATGCAAAGTTTTTAAAGGATCTTTTGACCAACAAGAGGAAGTTGGAGGAGAGTGCATCAGTGATCTTAGATGCCTTTTGTTTGCCAGTTTTGCAAAAGAATATGCGGAACAAGAAGAAAAACACCAGAAGCTTCATCATCCCCTGCAACATTGCTAATTTGGGTGAAGAGATGGCACTAGCGGATTCAAGGGCTAGTATCAACGTCATGCAATACCATTTCTTTCAGAAGCTAGGCTTAGGAGAGCTTAGTCCTACTCGGATGATACTTCAATTGGTGGACCGAACAGTGAGGTTGACAAGGACCCCCTGCGTATATCCCGCAAGTGCACGGGTTTGTCGAAGTAATAATCCTGGGTGAGCGGGTGTCGAATCCACAAGGAGTACGGAATAAAAATACTTAATTCGATTCTTAGCTATATGACAGATCAATGACAAGGAGTGTGATAATGATTCAATTCTCAATAATAAAAGCAACTACAAAGAGAGCAATAGTAAAGACGGGGGGTAAGGCAATCGATAGAGATGGGGTACCCGGATAATGCTCCGTCTAGGATAATTGTTTCAAGTGCAAGAACCCTCTATTATGCCTCCTAATCAATGCAATGGTGAGTTGTGGAAATCCTTAATTACATAATCCCAAATCTAAGGTCAACTATGCCTAACTCTATACATGTCCCAGAGGAGAAATTGAACAATCTCAACACCTCGCACTTGCATAGAGTTGCAATGAGCTCTAGGGATTCCAAGTGATAAATCTCTTCCTAATTATAGACCTAACCCTTTGGTTCAGGTGAAAGGTCCCTAACCACAATTGAGCCCTAGATACTAAGATCACCTCAACGCTTCACTCCGTTGCACGCGCAACTAAGCCCCAGCGGAAGTTCATCCTTTAGACTATTCACTCTATTATGGCCACAAAGAACTCGATGAATGGAGGTAGAATCTATCACACCGGAGGGGAAACGGGATGCTCCTGTACCTCTCGACTCACCCACTTAACACTCTCCAACCTAGCTTTGTCTAATGCTTGTGGTGTGTCACTCACTCACAAGGTTACCAACAAGAACTCTCAACCCTAGTGTCACTCTAGGGGAAATGTTCATACAATGAAGCATTCAAGGTTGGAACTCACAATAAACATCAATTTATTGAAAGCATAAGAAAGAGGTTCAAAGAAACAAATACATCCTAGGGCTCACAATACCCGAGTACCCACTAGGGGTTTAGCTCTCCATGCAGTTAATTACAATCAAAGAAATACAATGTAAAAGCAATCAATCCATAAAGAAACCCCCTCGATGGTCTTGTCGATGGTCTTGTGGAGAGTCCTCTACTCGTTGCAAGGGATCCTTTGTCCGGCCTAGGATACACCTCGCCGGATCAGTGCCGATGAAAGCTCTCCCAATAGCCTTCTTCCAAATGACGCGCAATGTTGGAGCCGTAGAACCTCTCCAAAAACCTAGCCAATACCCCTCGAAACCCTAGCCGAAGCCCTCTCACAAGTTGGTAAAAAAATGGAGAAAAGAATACCAAAATTGGGGCTGAATCAACTTTAAATAGGGCTGGAATCGGGTGACTACACGGGCGTGGATGCTCCACCCGCCCGTGCGGAATTTCCACATGGGCGTGGATAATTTCCACACGCCCGTGTGGATTCTCTGTTTCTCTGGTTTCTCGGCCGGCTGTGAACAGTGCTGCTACAGTACGGCCTACGATGTTGCTACAGTGCTCTGCTACCGTATTCGACCTGAATAGCTTCCCAATTCCATACTTTCATCGGGATAACGCAAACGGGCACACGTTCACATCGTGGATCACTTGCTTCTTCAATGGTGTACACATTGGTGAAACTCTTGTTCTATGTGCATAAGTCGGAATGCTCGAGTGTGACTGCCTTTGTGCCCCTCCAAATGGATGTGCCAACTCGAATACGAGGACGTTGGCACACACTCTAGCATCTCACATCGACCTATGTCTTTCGCGTTTGAACCTTAGCAAGATTTCCTCCAAAATCGGTGCATTATGATCCACATTGGCCTATTTCCTTCATACTCGGCCTCACAACCCTACCTACATAAAAGTAACATAAAAACACACATATTAGTGTAAAAACCCGAGAAAAGTAATGTTCAACATAAAGAGAGAATGCGTCGCATTCATATCACACAAGCACTTATCAGAGGTATCCGAGGGGCATCATTGAAGACTTGCTATTCAAGATTGACAAGCACATATTTCCTATAGACTTCATAGTGTTGGATGTCTATGAGGATGTAGATGTTCCTTTGATACTTGGGAGGCCATTCTTGTGCACTTCCGAGGCACATATCGACATGGACGGCGGGGTGTTGACACTGAGGGTTGGAGATGACAAGCTTACATACAGCCTCACCGAAGCTATGCGACATTCTCTTGACTTTGATGATACTCTTTATTTTTTTGACATTATCGATGAACTAATCGATGAATATGTGCAAGAAATGATGAATCTGGATGCTGTACGAGGAGTTTCTAGACCAAGGAGTTGAGGATGAAGAAATCTTAATGCTTGGTCAATAGGAGAAGGTACAACCTACCCCGGGGATAATGAAGAAGATGCACCTGATGATGAAGCGTGCAAGGAGATGTCACAAGAAACACCCCAAGGCTAATGATGATGAGCAAGAATAGAGTAAGGGCGATGAACCCTTGTGTGATAACAAATCCAATAACTCCCCCTCTATCTTCAAAAGACTATGTTCATCTTGCTTTCAGGATATGGGTAAGAGGGAAACTTTCATCTTTAGCCCCCGTGAGGTAAGGCAAGGTACGTCAAGCTAAGTGATGTTAAACAAGCGCTTCTTAGGAGCCAACCCAAGTCTTTACTTTTTTCAAGGTTTTAGTTAGCGGTTGAATGAATAAGAGCTCAAGTGTTGGTGTCTTGATCTTTTACATGCTATTGTTGTGATTTTCTCGTGGATCTTTGTTGTTTTCATGTGCTTAATTGCGTTTTGGTGAAGCTTCTTGGTCAGTTGAGCGTGTTTTTTATGTTTCTCTGATTACATTTTCATAATATAGATAGGATTTGAATACTTGTAAATGTTTAGAAATTTTCTGTTATTTTTTCTAAGTAATCTAGAGAAAACACATGGTCGTGTGGAAATTCCACATGGGCGTGTGTTTGCATTCAGAGCTCATCCCGAGAAGACACAGGGGCATGCATTTGCCCCTGTGAATGACCTTATGATGGTCACACGCCCGTTTGTTTATCTGTAGAGGTTCAGAGGGCTATCCTAAGAAGACACAGGGGCGTGTGTTTGCGCTTGTGTTTGACTCTGTGAACTACACACGGGCGTGGGTAATTACCACACGCCCGTGTGAATTCCTGTAAAGAGTTCTTCATCATCCCAAGAAGACACAGGTTCATGTGAATGCCCTGTGAGTACCCCTGTGAAGGTCCACATGCCAGTGTGGAATTTTCAACAGGGTGTGTGGAACACTAAGAATTTTTCTCGGTTGGACAGAGAAGCTACATGGGTGTGTGCGTACCGCTATGGGTCAGGTACACCGGCGTGGGAAATTTTCGACATGCCCATGTGGATGAATTCAGAGATAAAGTGTGCTATCCCGAGAGTACACACGGGTGTATGTCTGCCCCTGTGATGTTTTCCTATGGAGTCACATAGGCATGGGTAATTTCAACACATCTGTGTAGATGTACAGAACACCAAGAGGTGCCGGTTTTCTTTAAAAATTTTTCGTATTTCTTCATCTTCTCACTCCCATACACATAGAGAATGTTATCATTCACTCTCATGACTTCGCACCATTGTTTTTGACGGATTTTATTAAAGTTTCAGGCCGATTTCAAGCTTTCATTCTCTATTTCATCAGTAAACCCTTTCTCTCTCTTTTCTTCACCATTACTTGATTTGCATTGATTAAACTGGTGAATGCGCTTCGTTATTATGATAAATAGTTTATGTATGCTTTAGAGTGAGTTTGGAATGACGTTCTGATGTATTTTTAAGTTTTTAGTATGGTGGCCATGCGGTTTTCATGCCCCATGGATCCAAACAGGCGTTTGGAATTTCCACACGACCGTATGGATTTCTATAGTGTTAATTCTGTGAGTGTTTTAATCAATTTTTCTTTTCAAAGCTTGCAGACTTGTCACCCAGGACTAAGAAAGTGGCTGGCAAACATCCTCGTGAGTCCTCACCTGAGGTGGAGTACTTAGAATTCTAGATTCTCGAGCACTAGGTTCAATTCGAGCATTTATGGAAGCTCAAGTTTGGTCAGATGTAACTACCAAATTTGAGCTTGCTCAGGGAGGTATAGTTGTCCAATAATATTGAGAATGAGGTTGAGCAGTTGCTCATGGTGGATAGGTTGGGCAGATTATTATACATTCGTGAGCTCGCCATTCGTCTTTTGACCTTGGAGGTATTTTTATCTTTTGAGTTTGATCGATCATATAGGAGATTTGATAGCGTCGATGTCATACAGTTCAGAGCATTTGGACACCATTATAGTACGAGCGTCACGCAGTTCGCAGACAGATTAGGAATATACAAGGAGAGCTTCACTATGACGCGGGAATACTAACAGCTACCAACAGATTACCCCGGTACTTTGACACCGTAGTGGGCATACAGAGCGTTGTGTGGATAGGAATAATATGAGCTCAGAGTGTCCAAGGCCATGAGCCTTTCTTGACCTGCTTACCGCTACTTGCACAACATTTAGAGCAGGTCGGTGAACGATCGTGGTGACAGTACTGGAGTGCTGAGCCGGCAAGAGCTGCTGTATATCTCTATTCGATGGTTCATAGCACGTTGATCCATCTAGGACACATCGTAGCAGAGTACTTATGACATCAGGGGGAGTATACCAGGATCAGGGCGATCTTCTCGGGCCCATACATTACCAGACTCATCGTCGGAATGGGTCTACTGGATGCGATTAGAGGGGCTAAGAAGACGATTTTTCCAGCACCCCTCGGCTTAGCGACCATGCTATGATGGGCATGATCAGACGCTATAGAGACAGGGTGTATGTGCTAAATATACCGCAATCAGAGCCATCAGAGATTGAGGGTGATGCAGCTAAGGGGTCTCAACCTGCTCCTGAGCTCCAGCTAGAGCCGGTGGAGACCGACGCACCTCCTCCAGCACAGGAACTGCCCCCCAGTGTGTATCTTCTCTCCATCTCGAGCCTATGATCATTTTGAGAGGCTCTAGAATGCTGTAAGGATGCTCCGGACTAAGATTGCCGAGGTTCGCCCGACACAGTTCGCGTAGCACACAGAGATGATGGCGCGTCTTGATATTCTGCAGCAGCTACTTGAGCGCGACACCACCCCACCATTCATTATGAGACCCTTTACCCCTCAGGCTCCTCTAGCATCACCATCACCAGATCTACCGACACCATTTGACTTTGCACCGCCACCAATAGTATTAGAGCAGCCAGTGCAGACACCAACACTTGGTGCATCTTTCTCTTAGTTCTTTATGATTTTGTATTTCATTTTCCATATTTTATTTTGGGCATTGTATACTCAGAAAGGATATTATTACTGAGTTTATGTTATTTTTTGTCTCGAGTTGCATTTCATTGCTTTACTTTTATATAGTCAAGTTTTATTTTGTTGTTGTTGAGCTTTACTGAACCCCTTGTGTATGCCTACAGATGGTCTTGTTAGTATGGAAATTGAGGATTAGTCATAAACACGGTCAATGTGTTTTACACTTAGCCGTGTGTGCTTCACAAACCGTTAGAACTCAACTCCCAAGAATTTAGCTCCATCAAATGCGCCACTTGGAGTTCAAGGGAGTATTGTTTCAATTACCCGCTCCCACATACATTTTTAGTGATATACTTTGTATTGTGCTTGCATGCATACATTGAGGGCAATGTACATCTTAAGTGTGTGTGTGTGTGTGTGTGTGGGGCGGGGGGCGTAAGTTCACATTACACATGTTTTATACCTATGCTTTGTTCATGCATGCTCACGTACCTAATGGCGATTCACCTTAGTTGCAATGACTGTATTCTTAAGTTTAGGAGAATCTTCATCATAGAATGTTTTCATGCTCTAGTTTTTACTTGGATTTTTAGGAATTTTTACCCTGATTGACACTTGTTCACTTGTTGCACTACTCGCTCTTTAAACTCTTTTGGAAACTCTGGTTCGATGTTTAAGGGACTAATTAGTGCTATTTCTTGTGTTATTTGTGCTGAAAAAAATGAAAAAAGAAAAATAGTTGTTTTAGTTGTGCATTTGGGGTGAAAAGAGCTACCACCTATGAAGTATGAAGCTACTCTCATAAGTGGGATACTAGTTATGCCCTAACGAGAGAAAGATCTATCTCATTGGATGAGTGAAAGCTACAACCCTAGTAGAAATAGCTACCACCTCAAAAGTGTGAAAGCCACCTTGGCGGCTGCCTAGGAAAGGGCTACCATAGAGGATCTGTGAAGTTACTTCCTTCTCTTTTCTTTTTGTACATAAATATGTCCCTCTCAATTAGAGCTTTGGGAAGTACATGCTTGATCAGTGCTTGTGTATTAGTAATATAAAGTATTCTTTTCTTAAGATGAGCATTACTTTTATCAGATTTAAGCGATAATACATGTGTATTTGTGAACTTTTGTGCATGAACAGTTATGAAGCCAATTATAGAAGAAAGAAGCCAAAGTAGATTGTGATTGTACTTTGTTGATGAAGTCATGGAGTGAACAAATGTGAAGACACAAGTTGTAATCAAAGATACATGAATGTGTGCCAACCTCCATGCGCTCAAGAAATTACATTGTTCGGAGGGGCACAAGGGCAATCACATTTGCCTATTCTGACTTGTACAATGTTAGCAAGATATTCACCAATATGGCATTTTATTGAAGAAGCGATACGATCTACAACATAGACTTGGGCCCATTTATGTTACCTCGATGAAAAGTGTGGATTCCGGAGTATTTTGCCGGAGTACTATTGTCGCAATTTATTGTAGCACTTACTGTTCACAGCCCGCAGAAAATCAGATTTCTAGAAATCCACATGGGCGTGTGAAAATTCCACACAAACATGTGGATGCCCGATTCCAGCCATTTATAAAGCCACAACTTGTACCAATTTGGGCATCCATCTTTCATCGTTCTCTCCATCTTTTCTCCAACTTTTGGGAGGCCTGCGGCTAGGGTTTAGAGGGGCTTTCGCAAGGGTTTTAGAGTGGTTCTACGGCTTTAACAGTGTATTTCTCTTTGAAGATAGTTATTGGGGAAGCTTTCATCGGCACCGATCCGGCGAGGTGTGCCCTAGGCTTGACAAGAGGACCATTGGAGAGGACGAGGCTATTTCACAAGATCATAGACACAAATACCGAGGCAGTTTTGTTATGGATTACATGTTTTTACTTTCAATTTCATTATTGATTATATCTTGCTCCATGGAGAGCAAAACCTCCTAGGGGGTACATGGACTTGTGTTTCCCTAGGATGTTATTGTTTTATTGACCATATATTATGTTTTCCTTAATTGATGTCTATAATTGAGTTCCAATCTTGAATGCTTGTTAAATGATTTCTCCCTTAGAGTGATACTAGGGTTGAGGGCCCATTTTGGTAGCCTTTGTGGATGAGTGACACACCATGAGGATTAGACATTGGTAGGTTGGAGAGGGTTGAGAGGGTGAGTCGAGAGGTTATAGAGCATCCCCTTTTCCTTCTGGTGTGATTTATCCTACCTCCATGCTCCTAGATTTCTTTGCGGTCACAATAGAGTGAAGTGCTAAGAGAGAAACTCCAGTTGGGCTTAGTTGCGCGAGCAACAAAGTGAAGCGTCGAAGTAATCCTTACTATCTGGGGCGTAATTGGGACTAGTGGTCTTTCGTCTGGACCAAAGGGTTAGATCTACATATAAGAATAGGGTTTATCACTTGGAATCCATAGATCTTCTTGTATTTGTATGCAATGTGAGCTGTTGAGACTGAGTGATTTCTCCACTGGGGCATTGCGTAGAGTTAGTCACGGTTGACCTTAGGTTTGGGACCGTGTATTTTAGAATTTCCACAACTCATTAAGCATCAGTTAGGAGACATAATAGTTGGTATTGCACTTAAATCAATAACCCTAGGGGGAGCAATGTCTGAGTGCCCCACATTCTATCGATTGCCTTTTCTCTCATTTTATTGTGCCTTTCTTTCTTATTTTCTTCTGTCTTGTTCACATTGATTTTTTCAACACTATTATTGTTTCATATTCACTTAGTTAAGTAGCAATCGTTGTGTTTCTATTCACTATTCCCTATGGATACGATAACCCACTCACCTGAATTTATTACTTTGACAAACCCGTGCACTTGCGGGTCATATGCAAGGGCGTTGTCAATGCTGGGTTGACTTGAGTGAGTTTACACATACTACACAATATCTAGTTTGTTGTTATTTTTGATGCAAGGTTTTAGCTATAGCATTGATTTCTCTTATTCGGTGTTGGAATTTTTCCTTAGTTGTAGAATGCTTCTTTTGCAAACTTTTGGTTAACCTAAGGTTAACCACTTATAATTTTTCTTCTTAGATGCTTTAATATTTTATTTTTGCTTCAGGACAAGCAAAACCTTAAGTGTCGGGGAGTTTGATAAGTGCTTGTGTATAAGTAATACGAAGTATTCTTTTCATACATTGAGCATAACTTTTATCAGATTTAATCACTTATTCATATGTGTGACAAGGTCCCCTTGCGTATATCCCGCAAGTGCACGGGTTTGTCGAAGTAATAATCCTGAATGAGCGGGTATCGTATCCACAGGGAGTTGGGAATAAAAACACTTATTTCACTTCATAGCTATGTGAAAGATGAATAGTGATATATGTGATAATGATTCAATTCTCAAAAGTAAAACCAACAAGTAAGAGAGCACAAGTAAAGGAGAAGGTAAGGCAATCGATAAAGATTGGGTACCCGGATATTGCTCCTCCTAGGACAATCGTTTCAAGTGGAAGAACCCTCTATTATGCTTCCTAAATAATGCAATAGTGAGTCGTGGAAATCCATAATTACATAGTCCCAAATCTAAGGTCAACCATGCCTAACTCTATACATGTCCCGGAGGAGAGATTGAATAACTTCTCAACCTCGCACTCACAT
The DNA here is from genome assembly GCF_009730915.1 of Dioscorea cayenensis subsp. rotundata. NCBI lineage: Eukaryota > Viridiplantae > Streptophyta > Magnoliopsida > Dioscoreales > Dioscoreaceae > Dioscorea > Dioscorea cayenensis. The sequence goes on from NC_052490.1 coordinate 9,635,788, forward strand.
AGAATTACAATGAGGTCTAGGGATTCCAAGTGATAAATCTTTCCTAGTTATAGACCTAGCCCTTTGGTCCAGGGGTCCAGGTGGAAGGTCCCTAACCATAATTAAGCCCTAAATACTAAGCTCACTTCTATGCTTCACTCCATTGCACCCCTCAACTAAGCCCCAGCGGAAGGTCATACCTTAGACCATTCACTCTATTAAGGTCGCAAAGAACTCGAGGAACGGAGGTAGTATCTAACACATCGGAGGAGATAGGGGACGCTCCTATACCTCTCGACTCGCCCTCTCAACCCTTTCCAACCTAGCTTTGTCTAACACTCGTGGTGTGTCACTCACTCACAAGGTTACCAATAAGAACTCTCAACCCTAGTGTCACTCTAGGGGAGTATTCAAACAATCAAGCATTCAAGGTTGGAACTCACAATAAACATCAATTAATTGAAAGCATAATAAATAGATTAAATGAAGCGAATACATCCTAGGGTTCACAAATACCCTAGTACCCACTAGAGGTTTAGCTCTCCATAGAGATAATTACAATCAAAGAAATAGAATGTAAAAGCAATGAATCCATAGAAAACCCCCTCGATAGTAATGTCGATGGTCTTGTGGAGAGTCCTCTACTCGTCGCAAAGGGTCCTTCATCGGTCCTAAGATACACCTCGCCGGATCGGTGTTGACGAAAGCTCTCCCAATAACCATCCTCCAAACGACACACGATGTCAGAGCCGTAGAACCTCTCCAAAATCCTAGCCAATACCTCTCAAAACCCTAGCCGAAGCCCTCTCTCTAGTTGGGGAAAAGATCGATAAAAGAATGCTGAAATCGAGGCTGAATTGGCTTTAAATAAGGCTGGAATCGAGGATCCACAAGCCCCTGTGGACGCCCCTGTGGATTTTTCACACAGGCGTGTGGAATTTCCACACGCCCGTGTGGATTCTCTGTTCTCAAGTTTTCTTGGGCGTCTATGAATAGTGCTTCTACAGTACTTTGCTACAGTACTCTGTTATAGTATCCGGACTGAAATACTTCCTGAATCCATACTTTCATCGAGGTAATGCAAACGGGTACACGTTCACGTCGTGGATCACTTTGCTTGTTCAATGATGGATATGATGATGGAGATCTAGTTCTATGTGCATAAGTCGGAATGCTTGAGTGTGACTACCCTTCTGCCCTCCAAATGGTTGTGCTAAGTCAAATACGAGGAGGTTCGCACACACTCTAGCATCTCACACCCGACCTTTGTCTTCGCGTTTGGACCTTAGCAAGATTTCCTCCAAAATTCAGAGCATTATGATCCACATTGGCTTCTTTCCTATATAATCGGCCTCACAACCCTACATGCATAAAAGTAACATAAAGAACACACATATTAGTGTAAAAATCCGAGAAAGGTAATGGTTAACATAAGGGAAGAATGCTTCGCATTCATATCACACGAGCACTTATCAAACTCCCCCACACTTAAGCTTTTGCTTGTCCTCAAGCAAAGATTAAACATTTTGTGCATAGATGAAGGAAATATTGGAAGTGCTTGGCCTTAGGTTCACCAAAGTATACAAAGAGAGCATTCTACAAGTAAGGGAAATTTCAACACTAAACAGGAAAAATTGAAGCTCTAGCTAAAAACTTGAATAAAAAAGGACAACAAACCCGAAATCATAAAAGTGTGTGGACTCACTCAAGTCAACCCAAAGTATACGTCTCAAAGCTCTAAGTATAAGGGACTTATTTATCTACAACAAGAAAACAACACCAATTTCAAAGACAGTAGTAGCTTCACACATTCTCTAATTAGCTCTTTCTAGGTGTGGTGGGCTTTCACACCTTCGAGGTGGTAGCTCTTTCTAGCGGAGTGGTAGCTTCACTCATCCTATGAGATAGCTCTTTCTCTCATTAGGGCATAACTAGTATCTAACTTATGAGAGTAGCTTCATACTTAATAGGTGGTAGCTCTTTCCACCCAAAATGCCCAATAAACAAGAAAACTATTTTGTTCCTTCTTTTTTTTTCAGAATTTAACATAAGAAACAACTATAACTAGTCCCTTTTAACATCGAACATGAGTTTTTCAAAAAGAGTTTAAAAGAGTGAGTAGAGCAACGAATGTAAATCGGGCAAAAAAATTCCTAGAAATTCAAATAAAACTAGAGCATGAAAAACATTCAATGTTAAAAAAATTCTTCTAAACTCAAGAATGCAATCAATGCAACTAAGGTGAACTGCGATTGGGACTATATGAGCATGTATATCAATCAAGAATAATAGAAAAAGATATGTGCACCATGAAACTCCCCCACACACACACACACACACTTAAGTTGTACATTGTCCCCAATGTACACATGCAAGCTCACTCATAATGCATATCAATCAAGAATATATGTGGGATAAGCAATCAAAACAATGCTCCCCTGACTCCTAGTGTTGCGTTTGATGAAGCTAAATCCTAGGGAGTAGTGTTCCAATGGGTTGTGAAGCTCACACGGCCAAGTGTCGAAACACTTTGGCCATGCCCATGACAAAGTCTCAATTCCCAAGATGACAAGACCATCTGCACGTATACACGAGGGGGTTCAGTGAAGCTCAATAAAAACAAAATAACTCGAGTATATAAAAGATAGAACAATGAATACAACTTGAGATGTAAAATGAAAATAAACTCAGAAGGGGAATCCTTTCTGAGTGAACAAGTCTAAAAGAAAGTGCATAAAAGAAAGGAAATGGAAATAAAATCAAATGTCGGTGTCATGCTCTGGTCTTCTGCTGCTACTGGTGATTAGGAAGTACATGGTGGGTCCACCTGTACTGGTATAGGTGATGAGGAAAATGCTGGAGGAGCTGAGGGGGCCTGAGGTGACCTCGGTCGCAAGACAAATGATGAGGTGACATCTCGCTCTAAGATCTGCTGTACTATATTGAATAAGAACTCTGTGTACTAAGCAACCTGCGCAGCCCTAATCTCAACAATCTCAGATGAGCCTCAGCTAACTCTCGTCCAGATCACCCCTCACAGAGACTCTCGAGCCTTTTAAAGTGATCATGGGCTCTAGATGGTGAAAATATATGTAGGGGGGTACGTCCTCTGCTAGTGGAGGTGCCTCGGTCTCCATTGGTGCTGGCTGATGCTCGGGGGCTGGCCGAGAAGCCTCAAAGATCATCTTCCTCATCCTCGCCTATCTCTCGAGCCGGTAGCACCAAAGCATAAACTTCTATCCGAACCCTCGCGGGATCATACGCATCAATCTCATCGTCTCTAGGCTCGTGGGAGTCGGTATACTCGTCTTCTCGACCCCGCGAACTGTGTCCAATAGACCCATACCCTGCACTAATCTCGTAAGGTAGGGGCCCGAGAAGATCACTCCCAATCTAGCGTAGTACCCTTGGTGTCTAATATACTCAGCGATGATGTGTCCTAGGTGAATCGGCACACGCTGCACCATTGAGTATAGGTACAGAAGCTCCTGCCGGCTCAGCACACCTGTATGATCACCATGGCCATTCACCGACCTGCTCATTAGGGAATCTAAATATCGGTATGCAGGTTGGGAAAGGCACATGGCCTTGGACACTCCCGGCTCATACTGGCCCTGACCATATAGTGCTCGATAAGCTCTCTGCGGGGTTAAAGCTCCAGGATAATTTGTCGGTAACTGAGAATACTCTTCAGTTTCTGTGAACGCCTCCTCATATAAGCCAAGCAAAACTAAAAACTGAGTGATGCTCAAACTATGGTGGTGTCCAAGTGCTCTGAACTGAATGGAATCGAGGCTGTCGAAACTCGTGTAAGATCTCTCGAACTCGAATGATTCCAGAACCTCCAATGCAAGCTCTCGGATGGCTGGCTCTTTAATTATCAATAACTGCCTCCAACCACCTACTAATATGAGATCCTTGACCTCGTCTGCAAACTCATCTCCCTGTTGTAGATCTCTCAATATACACGTATCAAGGAATTGAGTCTGACCAAACCGCAGCCTCGACAAACGCTCAAAATGAGCATGATGCTCTAGAATAGTGAAACTCACACTCTCAGGCTCGGACGGTGACTCACACTGTCGCTTATCAGCTTGCTTCTTCGACCGAGGAGCCATAATCTGCAAAATTTGAAAGGAGATCAATCAAACAAGTTGATTAACTAATGCTGCAAAAATCCACACGGTCGTGCGAAATTTTCGGACGCCTGTGTGGATCCATGGGGCGTGAAAACCGCATGGCCGCGCCTCAAAAAATCCAAAAAATACAACATACAATTACTTCTAACTCCGTTCTAAACATAAATAATCATTCTAATTGGATAAACGAAGCATTATTAACTAGAGTCATCGATGAAAATCATGAATTGACGAAGAGAATCAAGAATAGGGCTTACCGACGAGTTGAGATGAGAGAATTTAGATTCGCCCGGAAAACCTCGTGAAAATCCTACCAAATCGGCGCTACGAGGTCAGAGAATGATGTGCGACTTCTCTCAGAAGAATAGAGGATGTGAAGAAGAAGAAAAATGACTATTCTTTAAAAAGACATCGCGCCTCTTGGTGTTCTGTACATCCACACGGGCGTGCAAAAATTACCCACCCCCGTGCGCCCGATCCACAGGGGCAGCCGCACGCCCCTATGGCTTCTCTAGACATCCGAGAAAATTCCTAAGTGTTCCACACGCCCATGCGGAAATACCACACGGGCGTGGATATTCACAAGTCCATTTCAGAGAGGCAAATGCACGCCCCTGTTCTTTCTCGGGATGGAGAGAGTTCCTCTACAGAGATTCGCACCGGGGTGCGGAAATTATCCACTCTCGTGCGAAGTTCACAAGGTCACCCACAGGGGCGAGTTCACGACCCCTGCATGCCGCCGGGATAATCCGCAATCTCTCCAGAAATCACACGCCCATGTGGAAATTACCCACGGGCGCATGAGCTATTCACATGGTCGCTCACAGGGGCCACCGCACGCCCCTTCGCCTCTCTAGATGAGCTCGTAGTGCAAATCAATGGGCGTGTGGAAATACCACATGCTTATGCATTTTCCCTGGATGCCTTAGAAAAACCTCGCAGGCTCGCAGAAAATTTCGAACATGTTTGCACACTCAGAGTCTGCCTTTTTATGCAAGTTTTACCAGTGAAAAACATGAAATAAAACTCAAAGGACCCATCTTCACCAAATCCACATGAAAACGCATGATGAATACTCAAAACCTCAAATAAAATCACAGCACAAGCATCTAAAAATCAAGACACAAACACTCAACAATTTATTCATGGAAACACTACATTATTCGACTAAGAAAAACAGGAAACACTTGGGTTGCCTCCCAAGAAGCGCTTGTTTAACGTCACTAAGGTTGACGTAGCTTGTCTTACCTCATGGGGGCTCAAAGATGAATGTTGCCCTCTTACCCATGACTTGGAAGCATGATGAGCGCAATCTCTTGAAGGTAGAGGTTGTATTATCGGGGCTTGGTGCCACCTAGCAATGGTTCATCCAACTTCTTCGGTTCACGTACATCTCTAACAGCCTTTGGAGCATTTCCGTATGCCTCTAGCCCTCTTCATTTTCCGAAAAACCTTCTTCAAGATCCCCCGGGTAGATTGTACTTCTTCCGTCGAACCAAGCATCATTACTTCTTCATCATCCTCTTCTTGGTCGAACAAACCTTCGTACGGGTCCGGATTGATCATTTCTTGCATGTATTCATCAATAATCTCATCAATAGTGTCTAGAAAGTATAAAGTATCATCGAAATCAAGAGAATGCCGCATGGCTTCAGCAAGGCGGTATGTGAGCTTGTCATCTCCAACTCTCAAAGTTATCTCTCCGTCGTCCATGTCAATCAATGCCTTGAAAGTCCGCAAGAATGGCCTCCCAAGTATCAAGGGTAAATCCATATCCTCATCGATGTCTAGCACCAAAAAGTCTACAGGAAATATATACTTGTCCACCTTGATAAGTACATCTTTGATGATACCCCTCGGATGTCTCACCGCTCGTCCGCCAATTGCAAAAGTCATCCAAGTTTGTTTATGCTCACCCAAACCTAACTTTCGGAAGAAGGTGTATGGCATGATGTTGATGCTTGTCCCTAAGTCCGCCAATGCCATTTCTTCACCCATATTGCTAATGCTACACGGAATGATGAAGTTTCCCAGATCTTTCTTCTTGTTCGGCAAATTCTTTTTGCAACACCACCGAGCATGAAGCATCTAGAACCACCAAGCACTCTCCTCCAACTTCCTCTTGTTAGTCAACAAGTCTTTTTAAGAACTTCGATACTTAGGCATTTCGCCAATGCCTCAACAAAAATTAATATAATATGGAGTTGCTTGAACAAACTCAGGAACTTCTTGTAATCGCTCATCCCATTGGTCATTTTTTTCAATCTAGAGGGATAAGGGATTCTTGGCTTGAAAGGTGGGGGTGCCACCTCCTTCTCTTTGCTTGTTCCCTCTTCTACGTCTATAACCTCGGGTGCATGTTCTTTTGGCATCTCACTCGGAAGCCTACCTTCAACCTCACGACCCCTTCTCAAAGTGATTGCCTTCACTTGCTCTCTAGGGTTAGTCTCTGTATTGCTCGGCAAGCTTCCATGTGGCCTTTCAAAAAATGACTTCACAATTTGCTGTACCTGATTTTCAAGGTTATGTAAAGAGCGCGGTGTGATTGCGAAGTGTGGCTTCAACAATTTCAAACCTTGTATTTGCGAATTGCACGAATCTAGTCAAGGCCCTCTCAAAATTATTTATTCGGGTTTCCAAACCTAAAACTTTGTTTTCCACATGCGGGGCTTGTTGTTTTGGTTGGAAACCCGGTGGCCCCATGGTCTTTGATGGACCCTGATTGCTCCATGAGAAATTGGGATGATTCTTCCAACCCGGATTGTAGGTATTGCTATATGGGTTTCCTTGAGGTCTCATGCTATAACCTAAAAAAATCAACATTCTCCATCGAAGATATATCACCAATAGAGATCGAGCACTCGTCATGGTCAGCTACTCGCTTTGAAGTTAGAAGATCTAACATCTTACTCAAATTTTCAACTTGAGCCGCCAATGAAATTATTGCATCTATCTAATGGAGACCGGCCACCTTTTTCTTCTCCCTAGCATTCCATTAGTAGTCGCTTTAACCCCATTTCTTCAATTAACCGACGGGCCTCATCGGGGTCTTGCTACCTAAGGTACCTCCGCGCCGCGATCCAAGAGTTGCCTTTGTAATCGTGTTCAAAACCATTGTAAAAGGTTTGAACAATCATCCACTTTATAAATCCGTGTTATGCGGGAACTTTCTCAAGAGCTCCTTGAACCTTTTCCCATGTCTCAAATAGAGACTCCAATTCCAACTCGAAACAAAGGATGAGATCTCATTCCTAAGCTTCGGGATTTTCCCGGGAGGGAAAATAACGTGCAAAGAAAAAGCTTCTACCATCTCCTCCCATGTGGTAATTGATGCTCTAGTTAATGAGTGTAGCCATTGCTTCGCTCTCCCACTTTAGGGAAAAATGGGAAGCCTCGCAACTTGATGGCATCATCCGTCACCCCGCTTATCTTCAAAGATATCACACACCTTTAAGAAAAACTCTCTATGTGATCGCTTTGATCCTCATCGGGCAAAACCATTGAACTGCAGCGGATTGGTGTAACATGTGGATGCACAATACTCGATTGTGTCTCCAACACTGAAGGTCTGGCATAATCGGATAATGTTCGCTGTTGCTCATTCTGTTCTGCCATGTTTTCAGATTCTTCCACTTCCAAATCAGCTAGATTAGACTGTTCTTGCACAAGCTCTTTCCTTTTTCTTCTAAGTGTACGTTTAAGCTCGGGATCTCTTTCAATCAATATTGAGGGGTTTCCCTCGGTCATAACCCGGAGCCGCACCCAAAAAAAGAAAGAAAAAGAAATCAGAACGATGATAGAATAAGAATATATGAAATAGTATGTATGGTAAAATAGCTAAGAAAACAAAGTGCAAAGTATATCTAAACGCCTAATCCCCCGGGCAACGGCGCAAAAAACATGACAAGGTCCCCTTGTGTATATCCCGCAAGTGCACGGGTTTGTCGAAGTAATAATCCCGGATGAGCGGGTATCGTATCCACAGGGAGTAGGGAATAAAAACACTTAATTCGCTTCTTAGCTATGTGAAAGATGAATATTGATATATGCGACAATGATTCAATTCTCAAAATTAAAAACAACAACTAAGAGAGCACAAGTAAAGGAGAAGGTAAGGTAATCGATAAAGATGAGGTACCTGGATATTTCTCCTCCTAGGACAATCGTTTCAAGTGCAAGAACCCTCTATTATGCTTCCTAATTAATGCAATAGTGAGTCGTGGAAATCCTTAATTACATAGTCCCAAATCTAAGGTCAACCATGCCTAACTCTATACATCTCCTGGAGGAGAGATTAAATAACCTGTCAACCTCGCACTGGCATAGAATTGAAATGAGCTCTAGGGATTCCAAGTGATAAATCTCTTCCTAATTATAGACCTAACCCTTTGGTCCAGGTGGAAGATCCCTAACCACAATTAAGCCCTAGATACTAAGATCACTACTACGCTTCACTCCATTGCACCCGCAACTAAGCCCCAGCGGAAGGTCATCCCTTTGACCATTCACTCTATTATGGCAAGCAAAGAACTCGAGCAACGGAGGTAGAATCTAACACATCGAGGGAAAGGGGACACTCCCTGCATCTCTCGACTCACCCTCTCAACCCTTGATAAATGCTTGAGTAGACATATTTTTTTATATATGTTTTACATGCATTGAGCATCATTTTTTTACTATGGTTTATGTCTCATATTGTGTATTTGGTGTTCTTTTTATGCATATAGGTTGTGAATGCCTTGAAGAGTAAAAAAAGGAAGCAAAAGATAGGGCTATAAAGACATAATGTTGGGAGTTCTTGTTCAATTCAAGGACCAAGACACGAGAGGAGTTTCATAAACGTGGAGATGTGTGCCAACTTCCAAGAAGATTCAAGTCAATTCACTAGTTTGGAAGGGCACAAAGGCAGCCACATCTTCATGTTTCCTTCTCTTTTGTGAAGATTGCAAGACCTCTCAAAGATACATCGATGAAGAAAAGTTTTATAGCCTACCACATGGACGTGTGCCCGGACATGTGGCCTCAAGAGAAGAGTGATTGGACCGCGTTTTGTGAAAAGTCATCGTAGCAAAGATCTGTATCAGAAATCATCGATCACGCACGCATGGAAAATTCCACGCGCGTGAAAATTCTCGAGCCCACGCGCGTGGAAAAATCCACACGGGCGCGTGAGGGCACGTGACAGGCGCGATCTAAGGCCTATAAATAGCCGTTTTGCCCTATTCTTTCTCATCTTTTGTGCGGCTCTTGAGGGGTGAGACGGCTAGGGTTTGGAGAGGAGGTCTTTGCGGCTTTGGAGGCGCTTCGTCACCAACTTTGATCGATTCCTCCTCCGTCATAGCATCAAGGAAGCCACCGGTGAACCTAGCTTCGGAGTGGGTCCTTTCAAGACGTCGAAGCTCTCCATCAAGGCCATCAGTTCATATATAAGGGGTTTATTTCTATGGTTTTAATGTACTTTCATTCATTGATGGTGTGTTTTGTATGTTGCTCCATGGAGAGCTAAAACCCTAGAGGGTATTTTGGCTTGTGAACCCTAGGATTCTCATCTTTTTGTGGATTTGCTTAGTGTTTCTATTTAATCCGAGTTTGATTAAGTTTTTAATCTTGTATTCTCATTGCTTGCTTGTTTAATTAATCCTTGTGGTTGATTGGATTTGCATGATTTGTTACTTTGATGTGAGAGAGGTCTCCATTAGAGTTAGAACTTCAAGGTTAAAGAGGGTTGAGAGGGTGAGTCATGAGATAGTGGAGTGTCCCCTCTCCCTTCCGATTGAGTGTATTCTATCTCCGTTCCTTAAGCTCTATGCAACCATATTTGGTGTGAGGCGTGAGATTGAGAGATTTCTCCGCCGGGACCTTGTAGGGGGTTAGGATCCTTCGCCGGGAATTAGGGTTGGATCAATCTTTAGGAATCGGATACAACTCTTGGAATCCCTAGAGTGCTTTGCAGTCATATGTGGTGTGAGGTGTTGAGATTGAGCGATTTCTCCACCGGGACCTCGTAGGGGACTAGTATCGGTGATCGGGAGGCCGGATCCGATTATATTTGGATTTCCACGACTTAACTTACTCATCATAGAAACACTTTGCTTATTCGGTACCTAATACCTGAATCCTAGGGGGAGCATTGCTCGAATACCCCCACTTTTTACTCGATTGAGATCTCCATCCATTTTACCCTTGCATATTTCGTCTCCGGTATTCATTTCTTCGCACATTAGATCACCACACCTTTCCATTTATCATTAGGTTAGAAAGCGAGAAGAAGTTAGTACTAGTAGCCCTGCTCCCTGTGGATTCGACTCACCCACTCACCGGGTAATTATTACTTCGACACCCGTGCACTTACGGTTTACATGCATATTCGGACGCGTGTCAAGTTTTTGGTGCCGTTGTCGGGGAACAGGATATTAGGAACGCTAGGACTTTGTTGCTCTAGCCACTTATCTTTTTTTCTTTATTTTTGTCTATTCCATACTTTCTTTTTTTCTTCCATCATTCTCATCGATTTTTATTTTGTTTTTTTATCTATTTTCACTCTATCTTCTTCCACCGTTCTATTTTTGTTTTTATTTTTGTCTTATTTACTTTTTTTCCTTGCATGGAACTTGAATGATGATTAATCCAGCTTGTAGATTTATATTTTTCAGGTTGATGCTCTCACTAGAAAAAAATTGATCAATTTATCAATGTTCATCAACAACACAATCCATATCGCATCAACTATCATCCAAATCAAAGGAGCTATCCCAAACCTCTTGTGGGATATTGATGGACAACAATGGGAAGCACCTCAACAAGAACTTCAATGGGATGAGAAAGTTGAAGAAGATGTACTTCGTTGGAAAGAGTGTTACCGAGATTTATTGAAGCAACCGATGCCCGTTTCCAAAAATATTGAGGCCACATTAAGTTGTCACGATGTCTCCATCAAAAAAACATTGAGCATCAATTAGGAGAGATCTTGGACATGCTTGCTAAGGAAAAAAAGAAGAATTTGAACAAGCAAGGCAAGTGTCTCCGGGACATGATGAGGCCATGAACAACATTGAAGAAAGTTGGGCAAATTGAGTACATTGAGGGTAGAAAATGAAAAAGCAAAGAAAGTTGAATATCATTTTGAGATTTTGGATTGTGTGAATGAAGATTGTGCTTGTGAGCGAGGAAAATTTTTCAAGGGATTTGCTAGTCTCATGTTCCTCTCAAGTTGAAAAATACACAAGAAGAAGCAAACCCCAAGTTAATGGAACAAGCATTTCTCTTTGGGATTGATCAACTCTTACAATGCAAGAAAGAGACTTTTGGGAAGGGAAGAAGATGTGGGTAGGAGATTGAAAGCCATCCAATGACCCACCTATGCTAATCTTGGACAATTCCCAACCCAAATTGTTTCCTTGGAGGCCAAAAAGTAAGATGGTTGGACTCTCCAACAAATACTTCATCCCGACAAGTTGACTCTTGGTTTAAAGGAAGTAGCTATGCAATGTCTAGTCGGGAGGAACACACTCTTTTCAAGCCTCCATAAGGGTAAAGAAGAGGTACGTCAAGCTTTAGTGACGTAAAAACAAGCGCTTCTTGGGAGGCAACCCAAGTTTTTTTAATTGTTTTTCTAGCTTTAGATTTTTTTATTTTCTGCAAAGAATAAAAATCATGAGTGTGCGCTTTGTTAAATTTTTTTATTGGTGTTGAGTTCTTCATGAAGATTTTTTTGGTTGTTTAGTTTAAATGTATGTGTGTGGCATGGTTTAGGATGATATTCATGTTTTTAGTTGGGAAATTGGACTTAATTTCATGTAAATATCTCTATTGATGTGTTTCGCAGAAATTCGCAGCTCACACGAGCGCGTGGAATTTCCACGCTGCCTGCATAGCACTCCACGCCCCCCATGTGGAGTTTTCACACCCCCATGTGGGGTAAATTGATGAAGAGGACCACTATTCACAATTTTCCATTCACACATCCCTTCATCTTTCTCACACACCCACACTCCCAAACATTTTTTTCCTTGGTCATTAAAAAAAGTTTAGAAGGGTTTTTGCCGGCCATTTAATCATACTTTTATTCTTCAATTCACACCGGTGAGCTCTCATTTTTTTCTAACCTTCTCCATGCCTCCATTTTTTTCAAAACTTTATGTGGATATCTTGGTTCTTATGCATTGTTCTTCATGGAAATCACCTTAATATGCTTGAGAATACTTTTTATAAGAGTTTTGAGCGTCGCTGTGGGTCGGTATGGCATTTTTGGCCATAACCCAGCTCTCACGCTGGTCGTAGGGATGCCCACGCGACCGCGTGCTGAAAAAATGCCCAGAAACCCACGCGGGCGATGTGGTGTAGGTGTTGAGATTGAGCGATTTCTCCACGGGGACCTCGTAGGGGACTAGTATCGGTGATCGAGGGCGGATCCGATTATATTTGGATTTCCACGACTTAACTTTACTCATCATAGAAACACTTTTTGCTTATTCGGTACCTAATACCTGAATCCTAGGGGAGCATTGCCTCGAATACCCCACTCTTTACTCGATTGAGATCTCCATCCATTTTACCCTTGCATATTTGTCTCCGTATTCATTTCTTCGCACATTAGATCACCACACCTTTCCATTTTATCATTAGGTTAGAAAGCGTAGAAGAAGTTAGTACTAGTAGCCCTGCTCCCTCGTGGATTCGACTACCCACTCACCGGTAATTATTACTCGACACTGCGTGCACTTGCGGTTTACACGCATATTCGGAGGCTGTGTCACCCTCTCTAACCTACCTTTGTCTAACACTCATGGTATGTCACCAATCACAAGGTTACCAACAAGAACTCGCAACCCTAGTGTCATTCTAGATGAGTATTCAAACAATCAAGCATTAAAGGTTGGAACTCACAATAAACATCAATTAGTTGAAAGCATAATAAAGAGATTCAATGAAGTGAATACATCCTAGGGTTCACAAACACCCAAGTACCCACTAGGGGTTTAGCTCTCCATGGAGCTAATTACAATCAAAGAAATAGAATGTAAAAGTAATGAATCCATAGAAAACCCCTCGATAGTCGTGGTTGATGGTCTTGTGGAGAGTCCTCTCACTCGTCGCAGGGTCCTTCGTCCGCCTAGGATACACCTCACCGGATCGTGCGTGCGATCTAAAGCTCTCCCAATAACCTTCTTCCAAATGATGGGCGATGTCCGAGCCATAGAACCTCTCCAAAACCCTAGCCAATACTTCTCAAAACCCTAGCCAAGCACTCTCTCTAGTTGGGGAAAAAGTTTCGAGAAAAAGAATGCTGAAAATCGGGGCTGAATCGGCTTTAAATAAGGTCGGGAATCGGGGATCCACACGCCTGTAGACGCCCCTCGGATTTTTCTCGTCCTACTGTTCTCGCAGTTTTTCTCGGGCCGGCTGTGAGCAAAGGCTTCTATAGTACTTTGCTACAGTGTTGCTACAATGCTCTGCTGCACATTCACGTCGTGGATCGCTTTCGCTTCTTCAATGACGGATAAGTTGGTGGAGATCTAGTTCTATGTGCATAAGTCGGAATGCATGAGTGTGGATCGCTCTTGTGCCCAATCAAAATGGTTGTGCTAAGTCAAATACGAGGGAGGTTGGCACACACTCTAGCATCTCACACCCGACCTATGTCTACGCTGCTTTGAACCTTAGCAAAAATTTCCTCCAAAAAATCGAGTGCATTATGATCCACATTGACTTCTTTCCTTCATAATCAGCCTCCACAACCCTAGATGCATAAAAGTAGCATAAAAAACACACATATTAGTATAAAAACCGGAGAAAGGTAATGCTTAACATAAGGAAAGAATGTTTTGTATCTCATATCACACAAAGCACTTATCAATGTGTTTGTGGTCTTTTGTGCATGTAGGGTTATAGAGATAAAGTTGAATAAAAGAAAGCAAAAGTAGATTATGGATCCAATTGTTGATGAAGTTCTTTTGGTTGCAACAAAGGTGAAGACACAAGTTGTGCTCAAAGACATGTGGGTGTGAGCAACCTCAATTGTGCTCAAGAGAAAACACAAAATAGAGTGGCACATAGGCAATACAATCATATATTCTGACTTGTGCAAATATTAGCAGCGCGTCTTTAATGTGGTTTCATTAAAGATGTGATGGGATCTCACCGATAGATGTGTGCCCATTCATGTGGAATCAATGAAAAGAGTGGAATCGGGAGCATTTTTAGCGAGTACTATAGCAAGCATCAGAAGTTAATCATCGTAATGAAAATTATTGCGAGTTACCATTCATAGCTCTTAGGAAACAAGTTCCGGAAATTCCACATGCCCTGTGGATGCCCGATTCACTCTATAAATACACGTGCTTTGAGAGTTATTGAAGGATCCTTTTCCCATCTCTTGTCTCATCTTAGGAGGCGATCACGGCTAAGGTTTGAAAGGCTTTGCCTTAGGTTTTTGAAGTGGTTCTACTGGGTCTTCCACATCATAATCCTATGGGAGAGTTATTAGGGGAGCTTTCTCGCATCGATTTGCCGCAGGTGTGCCCTTGGCTTGGACAAGAGAACCTTTGAAGAAGACGAGGCTACTCCACAAGACCATCGACACGGTACTCACAAGGGGGTTTTATCTATGGATAGAATGCATCACTGCTAAACCCCTACTTGGTGCTTGGACTTGTAAAAACCATTGGATGATTTTTGTTTTATTGACCTTTATTATGCTTCTTTAATTGATGTTTTAATTGAGTTCCATCCCCTCGAATGCTTGTTGTATTGATTTTTCACTTAGAGTGACACTAGCGATAAAATCCATCTTGGTAATCGACACTTTATTAGGAGTTAGACAAAAAGCAAGGTCGGAGAGAGTCGAAGGGGTGTATCGAGAGGTAGCGGATAATAAAGGTCACATTCCATCGGAGACATACCTGAAAAAGAACATACAATTAGGGTTTTGATTGTAAAATGCAAAATAGAAGAATTTTGAAAAAGAAAATGGCATTTGGGGCTTTGATTCAAACCTGAAAAATATGAGACATTCTCGAAAGATAAGATTGATTTGGGTTTTTATTCAAAAATGAAAAATAGGAGAAATTGCAAAAACAAAACATTAGATTAGGGTTTTGATTCAAAAATAGAAAACATAAACTAAGGATTTTGTTTTTTGATTGAAAAGTAAAAATTTGGAGACATTTTAAAAATAAAACATAATATTACGGTTTTGGTTGAAAAATTTGAGACGTGCCAAAATAGAAAAACATAGGATTATGGTTTTGATTAAAAATAGGATATTTTCTCGAGAAAGAAAACATACGATTAATGTTTTGATTAAAAATTAGCAAACATTTTGAAAAGATAGGATTATGGTTTTGACTCAAAAATAGAAGGTATTCTGAAAAGAAAACTTACGATTAGGTTTTTGATTGAAAATAAAATGTTGGGAGATACTTGAAAAAAAAATGTAGGATTAGTGTTTTGATTGAACATAGGAGATATTCAGAAAATAAAACATAGGATTAATATTTTGATTAAAAAATAGGAGGCATTCTAAAAGAAGACATAGGATTATGGTTTTGATAAAAAAGTAGGAGATATTATTAGGTTTTTGATTGAAAAGTTAGAGACATTCCGGAAAAAAAAAATTGGATTTGGGTTTTGATTTAAAAATGATGAATAGGAGATGTTCAGAAAATAAAACATGGAATTAGGGTTTTGATTCAAAAACAGGAGACATTCCTAAACGATACCATAGGATTAGAATTTGATTCAAAGCGATAAATAGGAGACCATCCGAAAGAAAACGCTTCGAATTGGTTTTTATTAGAAAATTGGAGGCATTGGGACCGCACGATTAAGGTTTAATTCGAAATAAAATCACGAGATATCATGATAATAGAACATAGGATTAGTGTTTTTGATTCTAATGTGGAAAATACAGAGACATTCTAAAATGAGAAACACACACATAGGATTTAGGGCAGTGATTGAAAATAGGAGAAATTTTAGACTGGGATTAGGGTTTTGATTTGAGAAAGAAGGAGATCAGCCAGACGAGGGAAGACACTTAGAATTACAAGGTTTTCATTCACAAAACACAAAATAGACATTTCTTTCAAAAATAAAATCATAGGATTATGACTTTGACTCCCATAAGACATTTCTCGAAAATAAAACATAGGTTAGAATTTTGATTTCAAAAGCTGAAAAATAGGAGACATTCCAAAACTCGAAAACATTGGTTCAAAAGCAGGTGAAAATGAGGAGACATTACACTAGCATTTTGGGTACGTCTCCAGACCTCAACAATGAGTGTTTCGAAAGAAAACACTTAGGAATATGGTTTACGATAAAAATAGACTAACATTTTGTATGCAGAAAACTTAGGATAATGTCTTTTGATTAAAATAGGATACATTCCAGCGTGGGATTGGGTTTTGATACAAAGGACTTCAAAAGGAATATATAGGATTAAAGGTTTTAATTGAAATAGTAGACATTCCTAAAAGAAAGACATAAGTTAGGGTTTTTGATTAAAAAGATAGAGACATTTCCAAAAACCATAGTAGACATTCCTAAAAAGAAAATATATAGGATTTTGCCTTCGACACAAAACCAATAAATAAGAAACATTCTAAAAGGAAAACATAGGTTAAATATCTAAAACTGGAGTCATTCTGAAAAGCAAACCTAGCATTTGGGTTTTGATACAAAACCAAAAAATAGGAGACATTACAAAAACAAAACATAGTATTAGGATTTTGATTCAAAAATAGAAAACATTATGAAAAGAAAACATAGTATTAATTTTTTGATTGAAAAGTGAAAATTAGGAGACAATTTGAAAAGGAAACATAGGATTAGGGTTTTCATTAAAAAATTGGAGACATTCCAAAAAGAAACATACGATTAGGGCGTTTGATTCAAAAACAGTATCACACTCACGTAAAAGAAAAGTGTAAATCAGGGTCCAAAACCAAAAACATAGGTGACCTTCCGAAAGAGAAACATAGTATTTGGGTTTTGATTCAAAACCTGAAATTGGAGACATTCCAAAAGAAAATATAC
>NC_052490.1:9653943-9747445 GCF_009730915.1 Dioscorea cayenensis subsp. rotundata
AAAACCCTATTATGATGTTTTCTTTACTAAATGTCTCTTAATTTTTAATCAAAACCCTAAGCCCATGTTTTCTTTTCGTAATGTATATTATTTTTCATTTTTGAATCAAAACCGTAATCATATGTTTTCCTTTCGGAATGTCTACTATTTTTTAATCAAAAGCCTAATCCTATTTTTAATTTTCTGAATGTCTCATATTTTTCAATCAAAATCCTAATTCTCTGTTTTCTTTTCTTAATATCTCTTATTTTTCGGTTTTCTATCAAAAACCTAAACCTATGTTTCCTTTTCAGAATGTCTCCTAGTTTTCAACCAAAACACTAATTCTATGTTTCCTTTTCAGAATGTCTCCTATTTTTTTATTTTGAATCAAATCCATAATCCTATAATTTCTTTCTGGATTGTCTCTTATTTTTCAGTTTTGAATCAAACCCATAATCCTATAATTTCTTTAGGGAATGTTTATTATTTTTTGGTTTAGAATCGAAACACTACACCAATGTTTTCTTTATGAAATGTTTATTATTTTTGAATCAAAACCCTAACCCTACGTTTTCTTTATAATATGTAAAATATTTTTCGCTTTTTAATCAAAACCCTAATCGTAGGTTTTCTTTTCGGAAAGCCTGGAATTTTCTAATCAAAACAATAATCCTATATTTTTTTTAGGATTGTCTCCTATTTTTTGGTTTTGAATGAAAAAACAAAATCGTGTGTTTTCTTTTTGGAGTGTCTCCTATTTCTCAATTAAAACACTAATCTATCTTATGTTTTTTCTTCAGAATGTCTCCTACTTTTTCGGTTTTGAATCAAAACCCTAATCCTATGTTTTCCTTTTGGAATGTCTTCTATTTTTTGGTTTTAAGTCAAAACAGTAATCTTATGTTTTTCTTCTGAATGAGTACCATATTTCTATTCTGAATCAAAAACGTAATCCTTTGTTTTCCTTTTAGAATGCCTCCTATTTTTTAATCAAAACTCTAAAACTTTGTTACGGTTTCGGAATGTCTTCTATTTGTTGTCCTTAAATCAAAACCCAAATCCTATGTCTTCCTTTTGGAATGTCTCCTATTTTTCAATCAAAAGCCCTAATCGTATGTTTTCATATTAGAGTGTCTCCTATTTTTTGACTTTTTAATCAAAACTCTAATCTTATGTTTTCTTCAAGGAATGTCTCTTATTTTTAGAACAAAATCCAAATCATATGTTTTCCTTTTGGAATATCTCATATTTTTGAATTAAAATACTAATCTAATGTTTTCTTTTTGGAATGTATCTAATTTTTTAGTTTTGAATCAAAATCCAAATCCTATGTTTCCTTTACAGAATGACTCCTATTTTCAATCAAAACCCTAATCCTATGTTCTATTTTTCGGATTGTCTCCTATTCTTTGGTTTTGAATCGAAACCCTAATCGTATATTTTCTTTTTGTAATGCCTGCTATTTCTCAATCAGAACACTTATCCTATGTTATCTCTTCAGAATGTCTAGTATTTATTGGTTTTGAATCAAAAGCCTAATCCTATGTTTTCTTTTAAGAATTTCTCCTATTTTTCAATCAAAACCCTAATCCTATGTTTTCCTTTCGGAATGTCTAGTATTTATCAATTTTGATAATCCTATGGTTTCTTCTTGAATGTCTACTATTTTCCAATGAAAACCCTAATCCTATGTTTTTCTTTTTAAAAATTTTTTCCTATTTTTTAATCAAAACCCTAATCCTATGTTTTCCTTTTGAAATGTCTCCTACTTTTTCGGTTTTTAATCAAAACCCTAATCTTATGTTTTATGTTTGGAATGTCTCTTATTTTTTAATCAAAACCCTAATCCTATATTATCCTTTAGGAATGCCCCATATTTATCGGTTTTGAATCAAGACTCTAATCCTATGTCGAAATGTTCCTATTTTTCAATCAAAACTCAAATCCAATGGTTTATTTTTGGAATGTCTCCTATTTTTGGGTTTGAATCAAAACCTAATCCTATGTTTTTTCCTAATATATGTTTTTCTTTTGAGAATGTCTACTATTTTTCGGGTTTGAAACAATACCATAATCCTATGTTTTCTTTTCCGAATGTCTCCTATTTTTCGGTTTTGCATCAAAATGATAACCCTATGTTTTCTTTCCGTAATGTCTGCTATTTTTTAATCCAAACTCTAATCCCATGATTTCTTTTTCAGAATGGCTCATATTTTTCGGTTTTGAATCGAAACCCTTATTATATGTTTTCTTTTCTAAATGTCTCCTATTTTTGGATCAAATTCCAAATCCAATGTTTTATTTTCCGAATGCCTCCTACTTTTTGGGTTTGAATTGAATCCGTAGTTGTATATTTTCTTTACAAAATTTCTTTCATTTTTAATCAAAACCCTGATCGATTAGTTTCATTTGGAATGTCTCATAAATTTTTAATCACATCCTCATCCGATTTTTTATTTTCAGAATGTCATATATATGAATCAAAACCCTAATCCTATGTTTCTTATTGTAATGCCTCCTATTTTTGAATAAAAAATATAATCATATGTTTCTTTTCGGAATGTCTATTATTTTTTAATCAAAACACTAATCTTATGTTTTATTTTCGGAATGTCTCCGTTTTTCAATCTAAACCCTAATCCTATGTATTTTTCTTAATTACTCCTATTTATCGGTTTTGAATCCAAAACCTATTCCAATTTTTTCATTTAAGAATGTCTCCTACTTTTTAATTAAAACCCTAAGCATATGTATTCTTTTAGGAATGACTCTAATTTTCAGTTTTCAATCAAAAACCTAATCCTATGTTTTCTTTTAGGAATGCCTTTGATTTTGAATCAAAATAGTAATCTTGTGTTTTCTTTCAGAATCTCTCCTATTTTTCAGTTTTAAATCAAATCCTTAACCCTATACTTTTTTTGGAATGTCTCATGTTCTTTGGTATTGAATCAAAAACCTAATTTTATTTTTTCTTTTCAGAGTGTCTCCTATTTTCAAATCAAAACCTTAATCAGATGTTTTCCTGTCAAAATGTTTAATATTTTCGAATCAAAGCCAAAATCCTATGTTTTCCTTTTGGAATGTCTCCTATTTTTCGGATTTAAATCAAAACCAAATTTCTATGTTTTTTTCTGAATGTTTCATATTTTTCAATCATAACCATAATCTTATGTTTTCTTTTTATAATGACTCCTATTTTTGAATCCAAACCAAAATCCTATATTTTCTTTTTGGAATGTCTCCTATTTTTGGTTTTTAATCAAAACCCTAATACTATGTTCTCTTATTGCAATGTCTCCTGTTTTTTAATCAAACCCTAATGCTATGTTTTTTTCAGAATGTCTCCTATTTTCCTATTTTGAATAAAACCTTAATCCCGTGTTTTCTTTTCATAATGTCTCCAATTTTTGAATCAAAACAATAATCCTATGTTTTCTTTCGGAATGTCACTTATTTTTTGGTTTTGAATCAAAACATTAATCCTATGTTTTCTCTTCAGAATGTCTCCTATTTTTCAATCAAAACTCTAATCGTATGTTTTCTTTTAAAAATGTCTCATATTTTTCAATCAAAAGCCTAATTATTGTTTTCTTTTCGAAATGTCTCTTATTTTTTTCCCATCGAAAGACTAATCATATGTTTTCTTTTCAAAATATCTCTTATTTTACGGTTTTGAATCGAAACCCAACTCCTATGTTTTGTTTTTGGAATGTCTCCTATTTTTTGGTTTTAAATCAAAACCCTAATCTTATGTTTTCTTTTCACAATGCCACCTAGTTTTGAATCAAAAACCTAATCCTATGCTTTCTTTACGGTATGTCTCATATTTTTGGCTTTCAATCAAAAACCTAGTTCTATGTTTTCAGTTTTGAATCAAAACTCAAATCCTATTTTATTTTTTTTGAATATCTCCTATTTTTTAATCAAAACTCTAATACTATGTTTTTATTTTGGAATGTCTAATATTTTTTGGTTTTTAATCAAAAACCTAATCCAATGTTTTCTTTTCTGAATGTCTCCTTTTTTGAATCAAAACAACATTCCTACGCATTGTCATTAGAATGTCTCCACTTTTTGGATCAAAACTCTAATCCTATGTTTTCTTTTCGGAATAGCTCTTCTTTTTAAATCAAAACCCTAATCTTATGTTTTCTTTTTGGAATATCTCCTATTTTTTGGTTTTCAATCAAAAATCTAATCCTATGTTTTTATTTCATAATGAATTCTACTTTTGAATAAAAAAAAACCTAATCCTATGTTTTGTTTTAGAAATGCCTCCTATTTTCAATCAAAACAGTAAGCGTATATTTTATTTTTGGAATGTTTCCTATTTTTGAAGTATAACTCTAATCGTATGTTTCTTTTCGAAATGTCTCCTATATATCAATCAAAACCATAATCATATGAATTTTTTTTCCAATGTCTCCTATTTTATTATCAAAATCGTAATATTATGTTTTTTCCTGTCAGTGATGTCTCCTATTTTTAACCAAAACCCTAATCCTATGTTTTCTTTTCATAATGTCTCCTACTTGTCAGTCTTGAATCAAAACCATAATCCTATGTTTTCTGTTGCAGAAGGTTTGCTATTTTTCCTTTTTTTAGTCAAAACCCTAATTCTATGTTTTCTTTTCATAATGCCACATTTTTTTATCAAAATCCTAATTCTATGTTTCCTTTTCGGAATGTCTTCTATTTTTGACTCAAAACCACAATCCTATACTTTTTGAATGTCTCCTATTTTTCAATAAAAATGCTAATAACCTTATCCTTTTTTTTATATTTGGAATGTATTTTATTTTTTAATCAAAATCCTAATCCTATGTTTTCTTTTTGTAATGCCTCTAATTTTTAAATCAAAACCCTAATCGTATGTTTTCTTTAAGCAATGTCTGCTATTTTTTTGTTTTTAATGAAAACCTTAATCTTATATTTTCATTTCAGAATGTCTCCCATTTATAAATCAGGACCATAATCCAATGTTTTCCTTTCGGAATGTCTCTAATTTATTGTTTTTATATCAAAACTCTTACCTTATGTTTTCTTTTTGGAATGTCTCCTATTTTTGAATCAAGACCCTAGGCCTATGTTTTCTTTTCGAAATGCATCCTATTTTTCAGTTTTGAATCAAAAAATCTAATCCTATGTTTTTAATGTCAACTATTTTTGAATAAAAACTCTAATCCTATGTTTTCTTTTCGGAATGTCTATTTTTTTAAATCAAAACTCTAATACTATGTTTTCTTTTCGTAATGTCTCCTATTTTTCTGTTTTGATTGAAAACCATAATTCTATGTTTTCATTTCCGAACATTTAGCATTTTTCCGGTTTTGAATCAAAACCCAAATCCTACGTTTTCTTTTCGCATTGTCTCCTATTTTTTAATCAAATCAATAATCCATGTTTTCTTTTCAGAATGTCTAATATTTTTTGGTTTCTAATCGAAACCCTAATCCTATTATGTCTTTTTGGAATGTCTCCAATTTTTTAATCAAACTTCAAATCCTTTGTTTTGTTATATTAATATCTCCTATGTTTCAGTTTTGAATCAAAACCCTAATCATATGTTTTTCTATTCAGAATATCAACTATTTTTTTGCTTTTAATCAAAAACCAAATCCTATGTTTTCTTTCCGTAATTTCTCCTATTTTTTAATCAAAACCCTAATCCTATGTTTTCTTTGCAGAATTTCTAATATTTTTTAATCAAAGCCCAAAATCCTTTATTCTCTCATCAAAATGTCTCCTATTTTTGGATTTAAATCAAAACCATAATCTTATGTTTTTTTTTCAGAATATCTCCTATTTTTAAATCAAAACTGTAATCGTAAGTTTTCTTTTCGGAATGTCCCATATTTTTTAGTGAAAACCATAATCCCATGTGTTTTTTTCGGAGTGTCTCCTATTTTATTATTTTCAATCAAAACTCTAATCCTATGTTTTCTTTTCGCAATGATTCCTACTTTTTAATCAAAACCCAAATTCTATGTTTTTCCATAATGTCTCCTATTTTTCAGTTTTTAATAAAAACACTAATGCTATGTTTTCTTATCGGAAAGTCTCCTATATTTTAATAAAAACCTTAATCCTATGTTTTCATTTCGAAATGTCTCATATTTTTCAGTTTTAAATCAAACCCCTAATCCTATGTTTTCTTTTTGTAATGTCTCCTATTTTTGGATCAAAACAATAATCCTATGTTTTCTTTTTGGAATGTCTCCTATTTTTTGGTTTTGAATGAAAACAATAATTCTAAGTTTTCTTTTTGGAATGTCTCCTATTTTTTAATCAAAAATCCAGTCGCATGTTTTCTTTTCGAAATGGCCCCAAATTTTAAATCAAATATCTAATCCTATGTTTTCTTTTCAGAATGGCTCCTATTTTTCAGCTTTCAATTAAATACCTAATTGTACGTCTCCTATTTTTCAATGAAAACGCTAATCCTATGTTTTCTTTTTGAAATATCTCCTATTTTAAGATTTTGAATCGAAACCCTACTCCTATGTTTCCTTTTTGTAATCTGTCCTTTTTTTTGTTTTGAATCCAAACCCTAATCCTATGTTTTCTTTTCGAAATGTCTAATATTTTTCATTTTTGAATTAAAGACCTAATCGTATGTTTCTTTTCAGAATGTCTGAAACTTTTGAATCAAAAGCATAATTCTATGCTTTCTTTTTAAAATATATCCTATTTTTGAATCAAACCTCTAAGCCTATGTTTTGTTTTTGGAATTTCTGCACTTTTTCAATCAAAACCCTAATCCTTTATTTTCTTTTTGAAAGGTCTCCTATTTTTCAGTTATGAATCAAAAATCTAATCCTATGTTTTCTTTTAATAATGAATCCTATTTTTAAATCAAAAAGCTGAACCTATGTTTGCTTTTCTGAATGCTTCTATTTTGAATGAAAACCATAATCCTATATTTTATTATCAGAATGTCTCCTACATTTGAAGTACAATCCTAATCCTATGTTTTCTTTCCATAATGTCTCCTATTTTTTTTAATCAAAACCCTATTTCTTTGTTTTTTTTTATTTTCGGAATGTCTCCTATTTTCTAATCAAAATCAGAATCCTATGTTTTCTTTGAGTGTATCCTATCCTACTTTTCAATCGAAACCATATCCTGTGTTTTTTTACATAATCTCTCCTACTTGTCGGTTGTCGATCAAAACCATAATCCAATATTTTCTTTTCGGAATGACTTCTATTTTTGAATCAAAATCCAACTCCTATGTTTTCTTTTTGCAATGACTCCTATTTTTTTGGTTTATAATCAAAACCCTAATTCTAAGTTTTCATAGCGGAATTTCTCCTATTTTTCAATAAAAAATCAAATCCCATATTTTCTTTTCGCAATGTCTCATATTTTATTATTTTGAATCAAAGCCCTAATCCTATATTTTCCTTTCATAATGTCTCCCATTTTTTAATCAAAACCCTAATCATTATTTTTTTTGTAATGTCTCCTATTTTTTAATCAAAATATTTTTCGAAATACCTCCTATTTTTTTTTTGAATATAAAATATAATCCTATATAATCATATGTTTTCTCTTCGGAATGCCTATTATTTTTGAATCAAAATACTAATTCTATGTTTTATTTTTTGAATGTCTCGTATTTTTCAATCAAAACCCTAATCCTATGTTTTATTTTCGGAATTTCTCCTATTTATCGGTTTTTAATCAAAACCCTAATCCAATGTTTTTCTTTTCGGAATGTCTCTTATTTTTCAATTAAACCCCTAATCCTATATATTCATTAAGGTATGCTCCCAATATTTCAGTTTTTAATTGAAAACCTAATCCTATGTTTTTTTTGGAATGTTTTCAATTTGTGAAGCAAAACAATAATCATATGTTTTCTTTTGGGAATGTCTCTTATTTTTCAATTTTGAACCAAAAGCCTAATCCTATGTTTTCTTTATGGAATGTCTCGTATTTTTTAATCACAACCCGAATCCTCTATTTTCTTAATAGAATATTTCCCATTTTTTAATCAAAGCCCAAATCTAATTTTGTTGCTTTCGGAATGTCACCTATTTTTTGGATTTAAATCAAAATCATAATCCTACGTTTTATAAATAATGTTTCCTACTATAGAATCAGCACCCTAACCATATGTTTTCTTTTTTGAATATCTTAAATGTTTGAATCAAAGCCCTAATCATATGTTTTATTTAGCAATATCTCATATTTTACAATCAAAACCATAATCCCATGTGTTCGTTTTACAGTTTTCAATCATAACTCTAGTCCTATGTTTTCTTTTTGAAATGACTCCTATTTCGGAATTAAAACTCAACAACTATGTTTTCTTTTCACATGTGTCTTTTATTTTTTGGTTTTTAATCAAAACCCTAATGCTATGTTTTCTTATCAGAATGTCTCCAATTTTTTAATCAGAACTCTAATATTATGTTTTTTCTTTTCGGAATGTCGCATATTTTTTTATTTTGAATCAAAACAATAATTCCATGTTTTATTTTTTTAATGTCTCCTATTTTTGAATCAAAACCCTAATCCTATGTTTTTTTTAGAATGTCTCCTATTTTTAATCAAAACAATAATACTATATTTTCTTTTCAAAATGTGTCCTTTTTTTTTTAATCAAAGCAATAATAGTAGACTTTCATAATGTCTCATATTTTTCAATCAAAACCCTAACCTTATCTTTTTTTTCAGAAGGTCTCCTATTTCTGAATAAAAATCCTAAACCTATGTTTTCTTTGTAAGTATCTCATGTTTTTTGTTTTTTAATCAAAACACTAATCTTATGTTTTCTTATCACAGAGTCTACTATTTTTCAATCAAAACATTAATCTTATGTTTTCTTTTCCAAATGTCTCATAGTTTTTGGTTTTGAATCAAAGTCCTATTCCTAAGTTTCTTTTCGGAATTTCTCCTATTTTTCAATCAAAACCTTAATTCTATGTTTCCTCTTTGTAATGTCTTCTATTTTTGAATCAAAACCCAAATCCTCTATTTTCTTCCAGGAATGTAACATATTTTTTCGGTTTGGAATAAAAATCCTAAACCTATTTAATTTCCTTTCGCAATGTCTCCTATTCTTTTAATCAAAACCCTAACACCAGCTCGTGTGGTATATCGGAATTTGGCCAAATTCCATCATCCTAGCCTCGAAAACAGAAATTTTGACATTTTTAATAATATTTGATTTGATAATATCTTGGGCTAAAAATCTCTTATTTGTACGACATTGTCGACATTAGCTTTTATTTAAGTCCTTTTTTCTTGCTAAAATTTGAAAACTTGTTGTTTTTGGCAAATTGTTGAATCTTCTCATTTTGTTGGGTTTATTTTGCATCTTTCTTTGTGTCTACTTATTGTAAGCCTATGGGCTGTGATCGGATCAGTCTTGTAATAGTTCTTTTCTCGATTACTAAAATTTTTTGCAGTTTTTCTGCCCAACCCTTGTAATCTGTGATCATCAGGTTAGAAGGCTTGTTACTGGCATTCGTGAATGAGTTAACAATTTCAAGATTATTATTGCATCAGTTTGGTACCAGAAATGAATAAATCATGCCACCGTGTGTGGACGAGGACGTCCTACTAAGCAGATAGAGGAGATTTATGAGCATGATGATGACGCCCAATTTGAGCAGGGGGTTGGTCGTCTCTTGGACCATCGAGTGGATCAGATGTTGGAGGAGTTCAACGAATGGTTCACACAAATGATGGGAAGCATCAATCAAGGGCATACCTCAGAGAGTGAAGGTGATTACTTGATTGATGATGACAATAGGTATTTTGCTGACATCGTGCGAGTGCGGTGGCAAAGCTGCGGGATCGTGGGCGGTGCTAGAACCCACGCGATGAAGACAGGCATTAGAAATCTGGCATGCGACCTGAGATTCCAGAATTTCATGGTGGTCTTCAAGCAGAGGAATTCCTCATTTGGCTTGAAATGCGAGTTGAGGATATCTTAAAATTAAAGATGGTCCCCAAGGACAAGAAGGTACCGTTAGTGTCAATGAGGCTCTATGGTTGTGCAACCACATGGTGGTAATGGCTGAAGCTAAGCCATAGTAGATAAAGAAAGGACAAGATTAATTATTGGGAGAAGATGAAGAAGCACATGAGCTCTAGTTTCTTGCCTCATAAATTTTTAGTGCTTGATTTTTCAACAGCCCGATTACACTATGTGTTAGGGCACTTTTGCACGTGGAGAAGTACACAACGGAATTCTATGAATTGTTGGCACGGAATAAAGTCTAAGAATCCAAAAAGTAGTTGGTGGGGTGATATATTGGTGGTTTATAAGTCAAGATCTAGGAGACCATCAACTTGTTTGACCCAATCTCCATCTCATCCACCAATCAACAGGCTTGATTATCGAGTAGCAACAGCGACGTTTAGTTCCTATTAGCTCAGGTGTGGTGCCTGGAGGAAACATACTGATTACCACTGCTTTGGGTGGCATAACTCGAGGGGGTGTTACCGTTGACTGACCCACGGGAACCACCACTATAAAGGGGCCTGTAGCAGCACCATTAAGTGTTTTCGTTGTGGGGAAAAAGGGCATCGTCAGGAAGATTGTAGGAGGGTGGGCAAGAGAGTTATGTTGGCGGAGGAATATGATGACATGACAGGTTTAGGCCCGCCTGTATTTGACAGATTTAGGCCCGCTTGAGTTAGTACTATCTTAGTTGTATCCAGGTCCTTGATGAGTGCATTTCATATTGTATTCACCTACCCTCTTTGCACTCATTTACTTTTCTTTTAGCACAATTCTAACAATTTGAGGTGTTATTCTGGGTATATTTGCTTCATGTGCAGAAATTAGGGGCTCAAAGCAAAGTGGAGTGAATTCGGGTAGTAATTGAGTAGAAGAATTATGATTCAGACAAGTTTCAAGACAGACACAGTCTCCGCATAACCGTGCATGTCCTCCTGAAAAACTCAGCCTAAAGATAGTTTCTTCTAAACAAGAACATCATGAGCTGGAAGCCCTTCTCATGACTATGCGCAGGCAGGGCACGGGCATGACACGATCCTGTCCCATTCCTATGAATATTCCGGGCCCGTGTCACTCAGAATCCTCATCTAGGACAAGGTCATTGCATGACCATGCGCAGACTGTCTCGAGCCCAAAAATTGCCATATAACTCTAAACTTCTAGAGTTTTGAGATAATCATTGTTCGGGGATTCTTTTCCCCACCGGGAGGGCTTGGATGAGATCGAAGATTAGGCTTCACCACACCATCTAGGGAGATCAAGGACGAGTTGGAGCCAGAAGAGAAGTGCGGTTGGCACCAAGGAAGATCATCTTGTGAAGAAAGGGGAGAATCATGTTTTCTTTCTCCAGATTTTTGTTTGTTTCTTACTTGTTGTACTCATCTTTGAGGGGTATTGCTCTCTTATTGTCAAATACTCAACCCTAGTCTACCCGTTCTTCCCATCCACTCTTTTCAATTCTTGCTTTGTTCTTGTTCAAAACAAACTCAATCTTTCATTCACTAGAGATCAGAGGAAAACTAAGTACTTTGAGTTCTAGTCCCTGTGGTTTGACAACCCTACCTCTCATGGGGTACCACTTTACTACTTGTTGGTGACCCGTACACTTGCATAGAGCACATCAGTCCTATTTGACACAACCGGCTGCCGAAGACGATTGGCTATTAACCAACATCTTCCAATCCACCAATATCATCCTCGGTAAGGTGTGCTGGTACGTGATCGATGCAGGTAGTTATGAAAATATTATATCTAAAGACGCAATGTAGAAGCTAAAGATAACTACCTAGTGGTATGATAAGTTGTATAAGTTGGCCTGGCTCAAGCAGGGAGGTGAGTTGATAGTTTTTAAGAGTGCCTTGGTCATCTTCCCGATCGACACAAAGTACAGGGATGAAGTGTGGTGTGACGTAGTACCCATGGATGCGAGTCACCTATTGTTGGGGAGGCTTTGGCTGTATGATCAGAGGGTGGTGCATGACGGCGGCGCATACTCTTACATTTTCGCCTTTGAGGGAGTGAAGATTGTGTTTCTGCCCAAAAAGCCAAAAGAAATGCCACATTCTACTAGCACCAACGTCAACCTGTTGTCTTATGTGCCATTAAGAAAGTAGTTATAGAATTCAGGAACAATGTTCATCTTGCTTAGAAAGGCAGCCACCGAGAGCTTGGAATCCAAAAAAATTCTAGAAGTTGTTCTTTCTTTTTAAGATGAGTTCAAAGATGTCTTCCCGAACGACTTACCAAATGGACCTCCACCTCTTCGTGACATAAAACATCATGTAGAGCTACAACCTAGCTCTATCTTACTGTACTGACCACACTACCGAATGAGTCCCTAGGAATAGGAAGAATTGATATGTCAAGTAGAACACCTACTGGCAAACGGGCACATCAGTGAGAGCATGAGCCCTTATGGCGGTAGCAGCCTTGTTGACAGTCGAACCATCAACAAAATTACTATAAGGTATCAGTTTCCTATTCCTTGTTTAGATGATCAGGTTGACCAGATTAGTGGTGCTACGGTGTTTGAGCACTTAAATATGAAGAATAAGTATCACGAGATATGCGTACAACCGGGGACGAGTGGAAGTATGTGTTTATGAAGCGCGAGGGGTTGTACAAATGGATGGTTATGGCATTGAAGCTTTCCAATATCCCCAGACATTATTGAGGGTCATAACTGAACTTCTGTGAGCATTCATTTGCAAGTTCATGATCTAGTCATGTACTTGAACAACATACTCATTTATAGCCCGAACCATGAGATGCACTTTGTGCATGTTCGGGATGTCCTCGCTATTCTTTGATCCCAATAGTTTTACATGATAAGGAAGAAGTGTGTTTTCTTCACACCCAAGGTATTGTTTTCAGCTATGTTGTTTTAGGAGAAGAAATACAGGTGGATGAAGCAAAGATCATGGCGGTGCAACAGCGGCTGACTTCCACAAACATCACCGAGGTGAGGAGTTTCTACGGCCTCACTTCTTTTTATAGGCTGTTCACCTCATACTTCAGCAATATTATGGCACCGCTCACAGAGTGCCTGAACGGCAACAAGTTTGCATGGATAGATGAAGCTGATCGTGCATTCCATCTGATGAAGGAACGCTTGACCACCACTCCTGTCTAGGCACTACTTGACTTCACCATTGCGTTGGAGTTGCATACCGACGCATATAAGGTGCGAAATGGGGCTGTGTTAAGCCAGTAAGGGTGAACCATTACATTTTTTAGTGAGATGTTATCGGGAGCACGTTTGAACTAAATCACCTACGACATCGAATTTAATGTTGTGGTGTAAGCCATCAAACACTGGAGGCATTATCTGATTTATTGAGAGTACATCTTGTACACAGATCATCCACTCTGTGACATATACAAGGCAAGGCATCCTCTCATCATGGCCGATAGGTAAACTTTTTGGATGACCTTACTTTTATCGTGATGCATAAGCCACGGGTGTCTGACCGCAATATGTGCATGCTCAAGAGGCGAAGCAACCTACTAGTTATGTTGTAAGTCTGGGTACTCGGTTTTGATCTTTTTTGTGACTTTTTGTGACTGATAAATATTTTTCAAAGGCTCTACTAGATATATAGTTTGCGATGATTTCTTGTTTTGAGAAAATCAACTGTGTTCCGGAATGTCTCCTATTTTTCAATCAAAATAGTAATCCTATGTCATTCTTTCAAAATTTCATTTATTTTTCAATCAAAACCCTAATTGTATCTTTTTTTTCTGAATGTCTTCTATTTTTTAATCAAAACACTAATGCTATATTTTCTTTTTGGAGCATCTTCTATTTTTTGGTTTTGAATCAAAATCCCAATCCTATGTCTCCCTTTCAGAATGTCTCCTATTTCCCAATCAATACCCTATTCCTATGTTTTCTTCACAGAATGTCTCCTATTATTCATATTAGAATCAATACCCTAATCATATGTTTGATTTTCGCAATGTCTCCTATTTTTCAATCAAAACACTAATTATATATTTCTTATTTGGAATGTCTCCAATTTTTTAATCAAAACCCTAATGATATGTTTTCATTTTGGAACATCTTCTATTTTTCAGTTTTGAATCAAACCCCTGATCCTACGTCTTCCATTCAGAATGTCTCCTATTTTATAATCAAAACCCTAATCCTATGTTTTCTTCACAGAATGTCTCCTATTTTTCACATTAGAATCATTACCATAATCATATGTTTTATTTTCAGAATGTCTCAATTTTTTTAATCAAAACCCTAATCCTATGACTTCTTTTGGGAATATCTCCTATTTTTCAATCAAAACCCGAATACTATGTTTTCTTTTCGGAATGTTTCCTATTTATCGGTTTTGAATCAAAACCCTAATCCATTATTTTGTTTTGGGAGTGTCTCCTATTTTTTCAATCAAAGCACTAAACGTATGTTTTCTTTTCGGAATGTCTACTATTTTTTTTAGTTGAATCAAAACTCAAATGGTATGTTTTTTTTAGAATGTCTCCTAGTTTTTAATCAAAATGCTAATCTAATGTTTCTTCTTGGAATATCCCAATATTTCAATCAAAACACTAATCCTATGTTTTCTTTTTTTAATGTCTTCTACTTTTATGCTTTCAATCAAAAACCTAATCATAAGTTTTCTTTCAGAATATCTTCTATTTTTGAATCAAAACCCTAATCCCATGTTTTCTTTCTGGATTGTCTCCAATTTTTATTTTTTCCTATTTTTCATTTTTGAATCAAAACCCTATACTATGTTTTTTTATTATAATATCTCCTGTTTTTTAATGAAAAACTAATCATATATTTCCTTTTCTGAATGTTTCCTATTTTTCAATCAAAACCCTAATCCTATATTTTATTTTCACAATGTTTTGTAATTTTCTGTTTTCAATCAAAAACCTAACCCTAATTTGTCTTTTCTTAATGTCTTCTATTTTTTAATCAAAACCCTAATCCTATGTTTTTTTTTGGAATGTCACCTATTTTTCTTTTCTGAACCAAAACAGTAATCCTATTTTTTTCCCTAATGTCTCATACTTTTTAATCAAAACCCTAATCCTATGTTTTTCGAATGTCTCCTATTGTTCGGTCTTGAATCAAAACACCAATCCTATAGTTTGAGAATCTCTCATATTTTTTAATGAAAACACTAATACAATATTTTATTTCCGGAATGTCTCCTATTTTTCAACCAAAACCATAATCTTATTAATTCTTTTCAGAATATCTCCTAATTTTTGGTTTTCAATCAAAAATCTAATCCTATGTTTTCTTTTCGGAATAACTTCTATTTTTGAATCAAAATTCTAATCCTATGTTTTGTTTTTATAATGTCTCCTATTTTTCGGTTTTGAATCTAAACCCAAATGCTATATTTTCTTTCTGGAATGTTTCCTATTTTTTATTTTTGAATCAAGACGCTAATCCTATGTTTTCTTTATGGAATGTCCCCCTATTTCTGAATGAAAACCATAATCTTATGTTTTCTTTTCAGAATGTCTACTATTTTTCGCCTTTGAATCAAAACACTAATCCTATGTTTTCTTTTTAGAATCTCTCCTATTTTTTTAATCAAAACCCTAATAATAAGTTTTCTTTTCAGAATGTCTTCTATTTTTGAATGAAAATCCTAATCTTGTGTTTTATTTTCGGAATGTCTCCTATTTTTCAATCAAAACCCTAATCCTATGCTTTCTTTTCAGAATGTCTCCCAATTTTTTTGCTTTTTCAGACCAAAAAAACATAATCCTAAGTTTTTCTTTTAGGGAATGTCTTCTATTTTTTGAATCAAAAATTCTAATCGTATATTTTTCTTTTTTAAAATATCTCCTATTTTTTTAGGTTTTTGAATCAAAAAAACCAAATGCTATGTTTGCTTTTTGGAATGACTCTTATTTTTTGTTTTGACACTATATTGCACAGAATCACGATAAATAAACACTTAAAGACAAGATAAATACATGAAAAGGATATGGAAATATATATATGAAATACACTCATCAAATACCCCCACACATAAACATTTGCTTGTCCTCAAGCCAAACACATCAACACATAAGAAAGAAGATGAGTGCATGACCTCTGATCTTAGTAATATAGGAATTTCAAAAGAGGGGAATAGGACACCAGTTGTTAGTGTGTCTTCAGTTGATCAAAAATGATAAATTTCACTATCACCTTGTACTCCCCGAGTGTGTGTGTGATTACCATAATTTATGTGCCCCATGCAATGTTGGATCAACTTAGCTAACAATGACCTTATTTCGCACTATATTAAAATTGTAGTAGCTTCATACACGTAGAGGTAGTCCTTTCTTGCGGTAGGTCATCAAATGTACACTTGTAATGCCCAAAATTCTAAGGTGATACCTCTTTCTACCATCTTTTTACAAAGTATTTACAAAGAACCGGTAGGGCATCCCACAAGGAATCCGACTTTCCATTTTTTTATTATTTATTTTATTAAACAAGAAACAATCATGGTCACTGAGCTATAGGTTTTTCCTAAGTACAAGTGGCTCCACAATTAGGGTAAGCTGAGATAAATAAGATGTTTCCAAGATAACAGTGAAGATAATAATTAAGCTCAATAAAAATACAGTAACACACTAGTGTCCCCTTACACTTAGAAATTTCATAAAATAAAATAATAGATCATCCTAAGTTATGCCTCAGCACAATGAATACAACACTAAAACCCTCCCCCACACATAAACCGTACATTGTCCTCAATATAGAAATGCATGCATGAAGAAATGAATCAAGGACAATTAAAATTGGGGAGAAGTTCTAGTGGCTAGCCTGAACGCGGGGATTGATGTGGCCGCTCTGAATATGTAGGTTCCTTGTTTCTGTATGGCTCAAGAAAAATAAAATATGAAATAAAAGAAAAACACTAATAAAACAAAGATTAGTGATGCTCAAGAATCATTGATATGGCTCTTAACCTCGTTATGATAACCTGCATTAAAACAATAGAAATTAATCCACAAATACAAGAAATCAGTGTACACACGATCATGCCGAGGGTGTGTCTCTCTCCTTGAAAATCTCAGGGAAATTTCCCAAGAACTCAAAAGGAAAAAACACGATCGTGTAAAGAGCAAGTGAACCATGCTATCCTTCCTGGCACTATCATTTCCCACCCGTGTCCCTCCTATAGTGCATGAAAACTCTAATTTCTGAATTTTACAAAACTTCCATAAGCAAGGCATGTAACCCCAACAATTTACAAAACAAATATGCAATGAATAGAAGCAAAAACACCAAGGATCAAACCCTAAATTAAGTAAGAGGAACACCAAATTATTCAAGAACTCAAACCAAGCAACTACACAAACTAAGAAAACAAGAGGGGCTGACAAGTTCCCCTTGCTTATATCCCGCAAGTGCACGGGTTTGTCGAAGTAATAATCCCGGATGAGTGGGGTCGAATCCACAGGGAGTAGGGAGTAAAGACACTTAATTCGATTCTTAGCTATGTGGAGTATCAACAATGATAAATGTGGTAATGATTCAATTCTCAGAAATTAAAAGCAACAAGTAAGAGAGCAAAAGTAAGGAGGTGGCAAGGCAGTCGATAAAGATGGGGTACTCGGATGATGTTTCACCTAGGATAATCGCTTCAAGTGCAAGAACTATCTATTATGCTTCCTAATCAATGCAACGGTGAGTCGTGAAAATCCTTACATACATAGTCCCAAATCTAAGGTCAACTATGCCTAACTCTATACATGTCCCGGAGGAGAAATCGAACAATCTCAACACCTCGCACTCGCATAGAGTTGCAATGAGCTCTACGGATTCCAAGTGATAAATCTCTTCCTAGATTTAGACCTAACCCTTTGGTGCAAGTGGAAGGTCCCTAGCCACAATTAAGCCCTAGATACTAAGATCACCTCAACGCTTCACTCCATTACACGCGCAACTAGACCCAGCGGAGGTTCATCCCTTAGACCATTTACTCTATTATGGCCACAAAGAACTCGAGGAACGGAGGTAGAATCTATCACATCGGAGGGGAAAGGGGACGCTCCTGTACCTCTCGACTCACCCTCTCAACCCTCTCCAACCTAGCTTTGTCTAACACTCGTGGTGTGTCACTCACTCACAAGGTTACCAACAAGAACTCTCAACGCTAGTGTCACTCTAGGGGAAATGTTCATACAATCAAGCATTCAAGGTTGGAACTCACAATAAACATCAATTTATTGAAAGCATAATAAAGAAGTTCAATGAAACGAATACATCCTAGGGTTCACAATCACCCAAGTACCCACTAGGGGTTTAGCTCTCCATGGAGCTAAGTACAATCAAAGAAATCGAATGTAAAAGCAATGAATCCATGAAGAAACCCCCTCGATGGTCATGTCAATGGTATTGTGGAAAGTCCTCTACTCGTCGTCCAAGGATTCCTTCATCCGGTATAGGATACGCCTCAATTGAAGCTCCCCTACCAACCTTCTTCCTAATGGAATCACGATGTCAGAGCTGTAGAACCTCTCCAAAACCTTGGCCAATACCCCTCAAAATCCTAGTCGAAGCCCTCTCGCAAGTTGGGGAAAAGATGGAGAAAAGAATGCCAAAATCGGGGCTTAATCGGCTTTAAATAGGGCTGGAATCGGGTGAATACACGGGCGTGGATGGTACACGCGGCCGTCTGGAATTTCCACACGGCCGTGGATAATTTTCACACGCCCGTGTGGATTCTCTGTTTCTGCGATTTTCGGGCGGCTGTGAACAGTAACTGTTACAGTAATTTCTGTAGTACTTTTGCTTCGGTAACCTACTGTAGTACTCTGCCAGAAATACTACCGAATTCCATACTTTAATCGGGGTAACGCAAACGGGCACACGTTCAGGTATTGAATCACTTGCTTCTTCAATGATATACATGTTGGTGGAGTTCTTGTTCTTATATGCATAGGTCGGAATGCTCGAGTGTGACTGCCTTTGTTCCCCTCCAAATGGATGTGCCCACTCGAATGCGAGGAGGTTTGCACACACTCTAGCATCTCACACCTGTCCTATGTCTTCGCGTTGGAACCTTAGCAAGATTTCCACCAAAATTGGTGCATTATGATCCACATTGGCTTATTTCCTTCATACTCGGCCTCACAACCCTACCTGCATAAAAATAACATAAAAACACACATATTAGTGTAAAAACGCGAGGAAAGTAATGCTCAACATAAGGAAATAATGCTTCACATTCATATCGCACAAACACTTATCAGGGGCAAAAACAACCAAAGCTTGGTTTGCCTCCAAAGAAGCGTTTGTTTAACATTAGTAGCTTGACGTACCTTATCAGTTACCTTAGGGAGGCCTAAAGAGGGTGTCCTCCTTCCAGCTACAAGTTGCATAGCTACTTCCATTAAAGCACATACTTACTTATCGCTGAGGGATACATGTCAGAGGCTTCAACCAACTTGATTTAGGTCTCTAAGAGAACAATTTGGGTTGGGAATTATCAGCACATGCACACATTTTTATTTCAGAATGCCTTCTGTTTTTGAATCAAAAACCTTTTTTTTTAAGAATGTCTCCTATTTTTCATTTCTAAATTAAAACCCTAATAGTACGTTTTCTTTCCTGAATGCCTCCTATTTTTTAATCAAAATAGTAATCCTATGTTTTCTTTTTGGAATGTCTCCTATTTTTCAATCAAAACACTAATCCTATGTTTCCTTTTTGAAATCTCTTCTAATTTCAACTTTTCAATCAAAAACCTAATCCTATGTTTTTTTTCGGAATGTCTTCTATATTTTTAATCAAAACCCAAATCCTATGTTTTTTTTCGAAATGTCTCCTATGTTTCCATTTTGAATTATAATCCAAATGTTATGTTTTCTTTTATGAATGTCACCTATTTTATGTTTTTGAATCAAAACTCTTACCCTATATTTTCTTTTCAGAATATCTCCTATCTTTTCGGTTTGAATCAAAACCCTCATCCTATGCCTTCCTTTGAAATGTCTCACTTTTTCAATGAAAACCCAAATCTTATGTTATCTTTTTGGAATGTCTGCTATTTTTTTATTTTTCAATCAAAACTCTAATCTTATCTTTTTACTTCTCAGGATGTGTCCTATTTATTTATGAAAATCCTATTTCTATATTTTCTTTTTAAAATGTCTACTATTTTTTAATCGAAGCCCTAATCCTTTGTTTTGGTTTTGAAACATCTGCTATTTTCCGCAATGTCTTCTAATTTTTAATCAAAACCTTAATCCTAAGTTTTCATCCCTAAATGTCTCATATTTTTTAATCAAAACCCTAATTCTATGTTTTCTTGCGGAATGTCTAATATTTGTAGGTTTTCAATCAAAAACCAAATTCTACGTTTTCTTTTCGGAATGTCTTCTGGTTTATAAATACAAATCCTAATGCTATGTTTTCTTTTCATAATATCTTCTATTTTTTGGTTTTGAATCAAAACGCTAATCATATGTCTTCTTGGAATGTCTCATACTATTCGGTACTTAATCAATACCATAATCCCGAATGTCTCCTATTTTTAAATGAAAACTGTAATCTAATGTATTCTTTTAGGAATATCTCTTATTCTTCAGTTTTGAATTAAAATCCTTATTGTATGTTTTATTTTCAGAACATCTCCTATTTTTGTGATTTTAATCAAAACCCTAATCCTATTTTTTCTTTTAGAAAAGTCTACTATTTCTCAATCAAAACGCAAGTCCTATGTTTTATTTTCTGAATGCCTTGTATTTTTTAGTCAAAACCCTAATCTTATATTTTGTTCTTGTAATGTCTTGTATTTTCTAATCAAAACCCAAATCCTATGTTTTATTTTCAAAAATATTTCCTATTTATCAGTTTTGAATCAAAATTCTAATCCTATGGTTTCTTTTTAGAATATCTCCTATTTTTTAATCAAAACCTTAATCCTATGTTTTCTTTTCCGAATGTCTCCTACTTATCTGTTTTGAATCAAAAACCCTAATATAATCTTTTCATTTCGGAATGTCTCCAATTTTTTAGCGACACCCTAATACTATAATTTTTTTCGGAATGCCTCCGAATTTTGGATCATGTTGGTGGAGCTCTTGTTCTTATATGCATAGGTCGGAATGCTCAAGTGTGACTGCCTTTGTGCCGCTCCAAATGGATGTGCTCACTCGAATGCGAGGAGGTTGGCGCACACTATAGCATCTCACACCTGTCCTATGTCTTCGCGTTTTAACTTTAGCAAGATCTCCTCCAAAATAAGTGCATTATGATCCACATTGGCCTATTTCCTTCATACTCGGCCTCACAGCCCTACCTGCGTAAAAGTAACATAAAAACACACATATTAATGTAAAAACCTGAGAAAAGTAATGCTCAACATAAGGAATAAAGGCTTCGCATTCATATCGCACAAGCACTTATCAGTCGGACACAAGTAATACAGTGGAACCCCGTGAGGGGTAGGGTTGTCGAACCATAGGGACTGGAGTCAAAGTACTAATTGATCTTCTAATGTCTAACCGATTAATGATGGTTGGTAAAAGGGTTACAACTAGATTTTAAAGGGGTGAAAGATGACAGGTAAGGGCTGGGATGGAACTAGGTGAGACACATAGAAATAGAGTTGTGCCCCATATTAATCCGTTGGAGAAACATGCAATGGACTTGCTCCTAATACCTATCAGGTACATCCTAAGGTTCTTGTGTGTGCTGAAGAGAAATTTTGCATTTATGGTTCTCAAATACCCCAAGTTTTGCTAAGGTAACTGTGGGTTTCCATACACATCGAGTTTTGTAATCACACAGGGTAACTACAACTATGGCAATCCATACACCAAGTATTACACAACCAACTGTGCAACTCAAACACATCAAGTTATGCAAACACATGATTAAACACAAAAAACCAATAGAACTCCATAGACTATTAAAAGTAATTAAATCAGCAAAGCACATAAACATCCAAGTTCATAAATCCAAGGGACCAGAGAGTGGCTAGCCCCTTATAGTTTTACATATCCATAAATGACTAAAGAAAACAACAGGTAATGAAGCCATGAAAGACTCCCCTCTTTGCTTTTCAACCACTCCAATGATGCTTCAATGAAGTATCACCGGCTTAGATTTGCTTCACTTATGATCTTTTACCGTAGCTCCCCTCCAGTCCTAGAAAAGTAAAGGGGAAAAGCTTGCCAGCCATTCACAAGAAGAAGGAAGAAAGGATAAAGAGAAGATACCCTAGATTTGACTTAAATAGTAGTTTTCAGGCACGACACGCCCTGCGCATGGTCGTTTCACTCCCCCTGATTATCACTGGAATGCCCAAACAATTGAATCATAGAGTTTTAGCATAGACATGCCCCTATTTCGCCTCTTAGAATGGTCATGCTAGGGGCACACAAATCGTGCGCCTTCTCCAAACTTGAGCTACAATGAATACTACAGTACTCAGCTACAAAAATCACTTGGAATAATAAAAGGGACGCACACGGTGGTGCGAAGACCGTGTCTGGCCTGAGAGCACTGTAATTTCACATCTTTTCCCATTGTATTTGCGTAGGATCATACTCTTTTGCACAATAACCTATTTTCTTGCACAACACACAATAATATTCATTGTAGCACCGAATCACAATAAATAAACACTTAAAGACAAGATAAATACATCGAAATAATATGGAAATATATATATGAAATGTACTAATCAAATACCCTCACACTTGAACATTTGATTGTCCTCAAGAAAAACACATCAACACATAGGAAAGAAGATGAGTGCATGACCGCTGATCTTAGTAATATAGGAATTTCAAAAGAGGGGAATAGGACACCAGTTGTCAGTGTGTGTTTAGTTGATCGAAAATGATAAATTTCACTCTCACCTTGTACTCCCCGAGTGTGTGTGTGATTACACTAATTTATGTGCCCCATGCAGTGTTGGATCAACTTAGCTAACAATGACTTATTTCACACTATACTAAAATTCTAGTAGCTTCATACACCCTAGAGGTAGTGATAAGTACTTATGTAATAACAATGCGAAGTATTCTTTCCTTATGATGAGCATTATTTTTATCTGATTTTGCGTTAATATATATGCTTTTATGTTACTTTGATGCGTATAGGGTTGTGAAGCCGAATGTTAAAGAAAAAAGCCAATGTAAGTCGTGAATGCACTATTTGGAGGAAATCTTGAGAAGGTTCAAAGGTGAAGTCATAAGTTAGGTTAAACATGCAAGAATGTGTGCCAACCTCCTTGTATTCAAGTTAGCACAATGATTTGGAGGGGCACAAAGGCAGTCACATTCGAGTATCCTGGCTTGTGCATTGATAGCAAGATCTTCAGCAATAAAGCCGTTTATTGAAGAAGCAAGGTGATCTATGACGTAAACATGTGCCTGTTTACGTTACCTAGATGAAAACATAAATTCGAGAGTGTTTCTGCTCATTACTATAGCAGATTCTGTTCACATACAGGCGAAAAAGTGAAGTTCAGAGAATCCACACGGGCGTGTGGACATTATCCATGCCGTGTGGAATTTCCATAGGCTCATGTGGAGAATCCATAGGGGCGTGTGGATGCCTGATTTCAGCCCTATTTAAAGACATTTTTCAACCCAATTTCAGCATTCTTTTCTCCATCTTTTGCCCAACTTTCAAGAGGACGATGACTACGGTTTTGTGAGGTACTGGCAAAGGTTTTAGAGTGGTTCTACGGCTTCGACTTCGCACTCCACTTGGAAGAAGGCTATTGGGGGAGCTTTCATCGGCACCGATCCTGCGATGTGTGCCCTAGGCCGTACAAGGGGACCTTTAGAGGAGACGAGACCACTCCACAAGATCATCGCCACAACTA
Source organism: Dioscorea cayenensis subsp. rotundata (assembly GCF_009730915.1). Taxonomy (NCBI): domain Eukaryota; kingdom Viridiplantae; phylum Streptophyta; class Magnoliopsida; order Dioscoreales; family Dioscoreaceae; genus Dioscorea; species Dioscorea cayenensis. Next base: position 9,677,728 of record NC_052490.1, read on the forward strand.
CCGAGGGGTTTTTCTATGGATTACTTGTTTTTACATTCGATTTCATTGTTGATTGTAACTAGCTCCATGGAGAGCAAAACCCCCTAGTGGGTACTTGGATTTGTGAACACTAGGATGTATTTGTTTCATTTACCCTTCTATTATGCTTTCATTAATTGATGTTTTATTTGAGTTCCAATCTTGAATGCTTGATTGATTGAATGCTCCCTTAGAGTAACACTAGGGTTGAGATTTCACCTTAGTAACCCTTGTGAGTGAGTGACACACCACGAGAGTTAGACAAAGCTAGATTGGAGAGGGTTGAGAGGGTGAGTCGAGAGGTATCGGAGCGTCCCCTTTCACCTTCAACGTGATTTATCCCTAGAACTCCATGCGATTCTATCCGAGTGCGAGGTGTTGAGATTGTTTGATTTCTCCTCTGGTAAATAGTATAGAGTTAGTCATGATTGACCTTAGATTTGGGAACGTGTATTGAAGGATTTTCACGATTCATTAATGCATTAATTAGGAAGCATAATAGTTGGTTATGCACTTGAAACAATTGTCTTAGGCAGAACAATATCCGAGTAACCCATTTATATTGATTGCTATATCTCTCAATTTTATTGTGCCACTCGTTTTTATTTCTTTTATTTTTTCTTATATAAATCTCATTCATCATACCCTTGATTTATTCTCATCATAGTTAGATAGCAATCGTTGTGTTTCTATTCACTATTCCCTTTGGATAAGATACCTACTCACGTGGGATTTATTACTTCGACACCTGTGCACTTGCGATTTACACGCATATTCGGTCGTGTCATGTTGTTGGTGCCATGCCGGGGAATAATCATTTTAGAGACACTTTGCGCTTTGCTATTTTAGCTATTTGTCATTTATTCTATTTCACACTTTCTTATTCTTCCATCATTCTCATTTGTTTTCTTTTGTCATGTCTTACTTTTTCTTTGAAGGAGTTTAAATGATGATTCATCCGCTCATTGCTCTGTATTCTCAACTTGAAGCTCTAAGTAAATAGGTTGATAGAATTATTGCTTCACAACAACAGAGCATTCCTTGTTGCAACACAAATCATCTAATTGAAATGTGCTACCCAAACTTCTTGTGGAATAGTGATGGACAATGTTGGGAAGCACCTCAAGAGGAATGTCAAAAGGGTGAGATACTCAGAGAGGATGCACTTCAGTTCCAAAGAGTATTAGCTAACTTTATTCAAGCATCCGATGTCTGCGTCCAAGATATGGATACCACACTAAGATGTCATGAAGCCTCCTATAAAAACTTGAGCATTAATTAGGAGGGATAATTGACACACTGTCCGAAGAACAACATGCATTTGAGCAAGCAATTCAAGTTCCTTATAGAGATGATGTGCTAGTGATCTGTAATGAAGAAGTTGGGCCGAACGAGTATGATGTGGTAGAGATTAAGGGGATGCAAGACGAACCTTTCATTCAATGTGAGTATTGTTTGAATGGACAGTGTGTTTGTGAGCAAGAAATGATACAAGGAGGGTCGGCAAAATCAGATTGTTTTCAAGTTGAAATTGAAGATGAAGTAAATCCTAAGGTAATGGAACAAGAACCCCTCTTTGGGATTGATCAACTCAGAAATGGCAAGCAAGAGATTTTGGGTTTGGAAAAAGATGTGGGTAGGAGATTGAAGCCATCCAACGACCCACCTGTGCTAAACTTGGACAATTCCCAACCCAAATTGTTTCCTGGAGGCCAAAGGTAAGATGGTTGGACTCTCCAACAAATATTCCACCCCGGCAAGTAGATTTTTGGTTTAAAGGAAGTAACTTTGCAATGTCTAGTCGGGAGGAACATACTCTTTTCAAGCCTTCATAAGGTAAGGAAGAGGTACGTTAAGCTAAGTGACGTAAAACAAGCGCTTCTTGGGAGGAAACCCAAGTTTTAAATGTTCTTCTAGTTTTTAGTTAGTATTTGCATGAATAAGGCTTTAAGTGTTGGTGTCTTGATTTTTAGATGCTTTTGCTCGGATTTTCTTCTTATCATTATGGTGCCTAATTGTGTGTGACGAAGAATCTTGGTCGTTTGAGCATGTTTTTCGTGTTTTCTCTGGTTAAAATTTCATTGTTAGGCAGTCTCTGAGTGTATATCTGTGTTTAGAAATTTTATGCAGAGCCTGTAATGTTTTCTAAGTGTAAAAAAAAACACACACCCGTGTTGAATTTCTGCATGGGCGTGCGTTTTCGTTCAGAGCTCATCCAGAGATGGCATAGGGGTGTGGACTCGCCCCTATGAGCGATCTTGTGATTGTGCACGCCCATGTGGAATTTTCGCACGGGCATGTGTTTCCTTGCAGAGACTTAGAGATTTTTCCCGAGAAGACACAACGGCGTGGATTCGCCCCTGTGGATGATTCTGTCAATAAACGCACGGGCGTCGGTAATTTCCGCAAGGCCGTGTGGTTCTCTGTATAGAATTTCTGCTCCATCCTGAGAAGACACAGGGCGTGCATCTGCCCCTGTGAATTGCCCAGTAAGGATCCACGCCTATGTGAAATTTCCGCACGGCGGTGTGAAATACTTAGAAAATTTTCTAGGTTGGACAAAGAAGTCACAGGGGTGTGCGTTTGCCCTAGTGGGTTGGGCGCACGGGCATGGGAATTTTCCGCATGCCCGTGTGGATGCGTTCAGAAGCATAAGGTTTCATCCTGAGAAACCACAAGGGCGTGCGTCTGCCCTTGAGGGTCTCTCATGTGGAATCACACGGGCGTGGGTAATTTCCACACGCCCGTGTGGATGTACAGAACCTAAAAAAGGCTACGTTTTCTATTTATAAATTTATTTTGCTTTTTCATCTTTTCACTCCCTAACATTCTGAGAATGCATCCTTGTACTCTCCTGACTTCTCACCGTCATTTTTGAGGGTTGTTACTTAAGTTTTCCTAGCCTTTTTTTTTATTATTTCATTTTCATTTCGTCGGTAAGCTTCCCTTTCTTTTTTCTTTGCCCAATCATCATTTATTTTGCAGCACTAAGATCGTCTTCACCATCAGCGGCAATAAATGCATCAGTAATTGACACCACCACTCATGGCATCATTTAATTTTCAGTATTTCTCATGAGTCAAATACTAGTTATGCCATAATGAGAGAAAGAGTTATCTCATGGGATGAGTGAAAGCTACCACTCCGGTAGAAAGAGGTACCACCTCGAAAGTGCGAAAGCCACCTGAGCGCCCACTTTAGAAAGGGCTACCTGAAAGGATGTGTGAAGCTCCTACCTTTTTTTAATTTTTTTTACCTTTTTATAGATAAATAAATCCCTTATACTTAGAACTTTGAGGAGTATACCTTGGGTTGAATCGAGTGAATTTACACACACTTACACGACATCAGGTTTGTTGTTCTTTTATTGATTCAAGTTTTTAGCTACAACATTGATTTTTCATATTTAGTGTTGAATTTCCCTTATTTTTAGAATGCTCTCTTTGCATGTTTTGGTGAACCTAAGGCCAAGCATTTCCAATATTTCCTTCATATATACTTCATTGTTTTAATTTTTCCTTGAGGACAAGCAAAAGCTTAAGTGCGAGGGAATTTGATAAGCGCTTATGTGATAATAATGTGAAGTATTCTTTCCTTATAATGAGCATTACTTAGCGCTAATATATGTGGATTTATATTACTTTCATGAGTATAGGGTTGTGAAGCAGAATGTTAAAGAAAGAAGCCAATGTAGGTCGTTAACGCACTATTTTGAGGAAATATTGAGAAGGTTCAAACGCGAAGTCATAAGTCAGGTTCAAGATGAAAGAATGTGTGCCAACCTCCTTGTATTCAAGTTATCACAATGATTTGGAGGCGCACAAAGGCAGTTACATTCGAGTATCCTACCTTGTGCATTGATAGCAAGATCTTCAACAATGAAGCCGTTTATTGAAGAAGCAAGTTGATCTACGATGTAAACGTGTGCCTGTTTACGGTATCTTGATGAAAACATGGATTTGGGAGTGTTTCGGGCCGTTCCTGTAGCAGTTTTTGTTCACGACCGGCCGAAAAAGTGAAGTTCAGAGAATCCACACGAGCGTGTGGACATTATCCATCCCCATGTGTAACTTTCACAAGCCCTAATGGAGAATCCACAGGGGCGTGTGGATGCCCAATTCCAGCCCAATTTAAAGCCCTTTTTCATCCCAATTTCATCATTCTTTTCTCCATCTTTTCCCCAACTTTCAAGAGGGTTGCGGCTACGGTTTTGAGAGGTATTGGCAATGGTTTTGGAGTGGTTCTATGGCTTCTAACTCGCGCTCCACTTGAAAGAAGGTTATTGGGGGAGCTATTTTCGGCACCGATCCGGCAAGGTGTGCCATAGGCCGGACAAGGGGACCTTTAGGGAAGACGAGGCCACTCCATAAGACTATCGACATGACTATCTAGGGGGTTTTTCTATGGATTACTTGTTTTTACATTCGATTTCACTATTGATTTTAAATAGCTCCATGTAGAGCTAAACCCCCTAGTGGGTACTTGGATTTGTAGGATGAATTTGTTTCATTAAACCTTCTATTATGCTTTCATTAATTGATGTTTTATTTGAGCTCCAATCTTGAATGCTTGATTGATTGAATGCTCCCTTAGAGTGAGACTAGGGTTGAGAGTTCACTTTGGTAACCCTTGTGAGTGAGTGACACACAACGGGAGTTACACAAAGCTAGACTAGGGAGGGTTGAGAGAGTGAGTAGAGAGGTATCGGAGCATCCCTTTTCCCCTTTGATGTGATTTATCCTACCTTCATTTCCTTGACTTTTTTGTGGTCATAGTAGAGTGAATGGGCTAAGAGATGACCTTCCGCTAGGGCTTAGTTGCAAAGGCAACGGAGGGAAGTGTTGAAGTGATTTTAGCACCTAGGGCTTAATTGTGACTAGGAACCTCTCACCTGGACCAAAGGGTTAGGTCTATATCTAGGAAGAGGGTTTATTACATGGAATCCCCAGAACTCAATGCGATTTATTCGAGTGCGAGGTGTTGAGATTGTTCGATTTCTCCTCTGGGGCATGGTATAAAGTTAGTCACGGTTGACCTTAGATTTGGGACCGTGTATTGAAGTACCCCATTTATATCGATTACCGTATCTCCCAATTTTATTGTGCCTTTCGTTTTTATTTCTTTTATTTTTTTTTTTGATAAATCTCATTCATCATACCCTCGATTTATTATCATCATAATTAGATAGCAATCATTGTGTTTCTATTCACTATTCCATGTGGATATGATACATACTCGCATGGGATTTATTACTTTGAAAACCGTGCACTTGCGGTTTACACGCATATTCGGTCGTGTCAGGTAGTCTTTTCTCGCAGTAGGTCATCAAATGTACACTTGTAATGCCCAAAATTTGACTACTCAAGAGTGGCTTTCACACTTCTAAGGTGATACCTCTTTCTACCATCCTTTTACAATGTATTTACAAATAACCGGTAGGGCATCACACAAGGAATCCGACTTTCCATTTGTTATATTTTTTATTTTTTTAAGCAAGGAACAATCATGGTCATTGAGCTATAGGTTTCTCCTAAGTACAAGTGGCTCCACAATTAGGGTAAGGTGAGAGAAATAAGAGGTTTCCAAGATAAGAGTGAAGCTAACAATTAAGCTCAATAAAAATACAATAACACACTAGTGTCCCCTTACAGTTAGAAATTCAACAAAATAAAATCATAGATCATCCTAAGTCATGGCTCATCACAATGAATACAATAGTAAAACCCTCCCCTGCATTTAAACCATACATTGTCCTCAATATATAAATGCATGCATGAAGAAATGAATAAAGGACAATTAAAATTGAGGAGAAGTTCTAGGGGCTAGCCTGAACGCTGGGACTGATGTGGCCACTCTCAACATGTAGGTTCCTTGTTTCCATATGGCTCACATCCTACAAGCAAAAAGGGCACAAGTGAAGCTCAAGAAAAAAGAAAATAATAAATAAATGAAAACACTAATAAAAGAAATATTAGTGATGCTCAAGAATCATTGATATGGCTCTTAACCTCAGTATGATAACCTGCATTAAAACAATCAAAATTAATCCATAAATGCAAGAAATCAGGGTACACATGATCATGCCAAGGGTGTGTCTCTCCCCCTAAAAATCTCATGAAAATTTCCCAAGAACTCAAAAGGGGAAGACACGATCATGTAAAGAGAAAGAGAACCGTGCGACCCTTCCTGGCACTATCGTGTCCGACCCGTGTCCCGCATGTAACGCATCAGAACCCTAATGTCTGAATTTTACAAAACTTCCATAACCAAGGCATGTAACCCCAACAATTTACAAAACAAATATGCAATGAATAGAAGCAAAAACACCAAGGATCAAATTGTAAATTAAGTAAGAGCAGCACCAAATTATTCAAGAACTCAAAACAAGCAACTATATAAACTAAGAAAATAAGAGGGGCAAAAGCAACCAAAGCTTGGGTTGCCTCCTAAGAAGAGCTTGTTTAATGTTACTAGCTTGACGTACCCTATCACTTACCTTAGGGTGGCCTTAAGAGAGTGTGCTCCTTCTAGCTACAAGTTGCATAGCTACTTCCATTAAAGCACATACTTACTTATCCCGGAGAGATACATGTCAGAGGCTTCAACCAACTTTATTTAAGTCTTCAAGGGAACAATTTAGGTTGGGAATTATGCAGGATTTGTACATGCACACGTGGGTCATTGTATGGCTTCTTTTTCTTACCCACAAAATTTTGAATTCCCAACATCTTCTTCTTGCCAAAGATGAGTTCGGTAAGTATACAAGAAGCTTTTTGTTTCAATGTCTTTTAGTTTGCATCTTCATCTAATGTTTCGGTTTGAAAATAAAAATGTTCCCTCCGGCAATAGATTGTAAAGTTGATTCCAACGAATGAGAAGTGTGTAAGCTTGCTGGTGAATTCTTTGAGAACAACTTGGTCAAACTCCAAAATATGAAACAAGGCTTAAGATATTGTCTTCATATTTCTCACTCTTCCACAATCAACCTCCTATGGCTTATCCCATGAGCTCTCTTTAATGATAAATGTTTCATCAATTGATTGTTAGGCTTCAAGGGAATAGCCTGGGACACGAGTTGTTCAATTTTTTTAGAAGGAATGTGTAAAGATTGCTTCAACCTCTTTGCAAGACTTAAATTAATTCCTTGAAGTTCTCTCTTCCTATAAACCAATTCATCTGTGTCAAAAGAGGCAACTTGTTCAAAGTCAATTATGTATGTTTCTTTAACCTCTTCAATTTTTTTTATTCTCCCAATGCTCCCCTACTGCAATTGGTGATGGTGTTTGCTTTTCACTAAATGTGACCCACTCTTCACTCTCTTTATCCCGGGGAGATCTATCCTTTGCAAGGGCTTGTTCCTCCACCTGTGGGACTTCAGTTTCATGAGAATCATATGGTGCATGAAGTGCCTCTACTAATTTCTGAATGTAAGCTTGATTACTCTCTTACCCTACCATGACCCAAGGTTATTCTGCACTTGTGAGACTTCAGTCTCATGATGTTAGCTCCAACTCATTTTATCTGAATTAATTACAGTCTCATAAGATCCATATGGCTCATGAAGTGCCCCTACTAATTTCTGTATATAAACTTTGTGGCTATCATATCCTGTCATGTCAAAAGTCTCATTCGGAATCAAAGCTTCATCTTGATTCAAATTAACCTCCTGTCTCAAATATTTCCAGTGTACATGGTTGAATTTTTTTCTCTGTTGAATTTTTTTCTCGGATGGGATTGAAAAATTACGTAGTTGTGAGTGGAGTTGAAAAATTCATAAAAATACGGAGTTTTTAGAAAATTTCTAAAAACTAATATCAATCTTCTAATTCCATCGGTGATATCCCATCTCGTTCACTAGTTGAGCTATGTTTCTAAGGAGGTGGCTTATAGAGCGGAGGAGTTTTTAAGGAATTTTCAAAACCAATCTAGATCTTCAAGGTTGTACCCTAATTAGGTCCCATAGCTTGACCTTCCTGAAATAACTGATGAATAAAAAAAATTAGGTAACCAAATAAAAACAAAATAATATACACATATACAGAAAAAGATAAATGGCTAGATCACTAGATTCCTAATGTTCCTAAGAATTGCTAGTCCCCGAGCAATGACGCCCTAAAAAAACTTGATGAGATCTTTGCAAGTGCAGGTGTCGTACACAAGTAATATCTGATGGTACTTCATGAGGGGTAAGGTTGTCGAACATTAGGGACTGGATTCAAAGTACTAATTGATCTTCTAATGTCTAACCGATCAACGATGGTTGGTAAAAGGGTAACAACTATATCCCAATGGGGGGAACAATAACAGGTAAGGGCTGGGATTGAACTAGGTGAGATACATAGAGATAGAGTAATGCACCGGACTAACCCCCATGAGAAACTTACAATGGACTTGCTCCTAATATCTATCCGGTACATCCTAAGGTTCTTGTGTGTTCTCAAGAGCAATGTTGCATCTGTGGTTCTCAAATATATCAAGTTTTGGTATGGTAAGTGTGGGTTTCATACACATCGAGTTTTGCAATCACAAAAGGTAACTACAACTATTGCAATCAACACACCAAGTTTTACCCAACCAACTGTGCAAATCAAACACATCAAGTTATGCGAACATATGATTAAACACAAAAAACCAATAGAACTCTGTAAACATATTAAAATTAAATAAATCAACAAAGCACACAAACATCCAAGTTCATAGATCTGAGTCACCCAAGAGTGGCTAGCTCCTCATAGTTTTACAAATCCATAAAAGATTAAACAAAACAAAAGGTAATGAAGCCATGAAAGACTCCCCTCTTTGCTTCTCAACCACTCTGACGATGCTTCAATGAAGTTCCGCATGCTTAGATCTGCTCCACTAGTGATCTTACACCATAGCTCCACTCTGGCAATAGAAAAACGAAGGGGAAAAGCTTGGTAGCTGCCCCCAAGAAGAAGGAAGAAAGGATGAAGAGAATATGCCTTAGATCTAACTTAAAAAGTAGTTTCCGAGCACAACATGCCCTGCACATGGTCGTGCCATTCCCCCTGATTATCACTGGAATGTTTGAATAATTGAATCATACAAATCCAGCACAAAAACGGCCCTACATCGTCTCCTAGCATGATCATGCTAGGGCGCCTACTTAGTCGCCTTCTCCAAACTTGAGCTACAATGATTTTGCTACAGTGAATGCTATAGTCATCATCTATAAAAACAAGCTCGGAATAATTAGGGGAGCGTGCCGAGTCGATGCGAAGATCGATCTCTAACTGAGACACCTTTGTAATTTCACATGTTTTTGCACTGTAATTTCACATGTTTTTGCACTGTACTTGCGCCGAATCCTTATTTTTTGCATAGGAAAATATTTTTTTGTTCAAACACACAATAATACCCACAGTAGCACCGAATCACAATAAATAAACGCTTAAAGACAAGATAAATACATGAAAAGGGTATGAAAATATATATATGAAATTCACTCATACTATGTTATCTTTTCACACAAAGTCTCCTATTTTTTAATCAAAACCCTACTCCTCTGTTTTTTTTTCATAATGTCTCCTATTTATCAATCAAAACACTAATCCAATGTTTTATTTTCAGAATGTCTCCCAATATTTGCTTTTCAATCAAAATCCTAATCCTAATTCTTCTTTTTCGAATGTCTTCTAGTTTTTAAATCAAAATCCTAATCCTATGTCTTCTTTTCAAAAATGTCTCCTATTTTTTTATTTGTCAATAATAACTCAAATGCTATGTTTTTCTTTAAGGAATGTCTCCTATTTTTTCTTTTTAAATCAAAAGCGCTAATCCTATGGTTTCTTTTTGGAGCGTCTCCTATTGTTTTTTTAATCAAAACCCTAATCCAAAGTGTTTTTGAATCAAAAACCCTATTTGAAAAGTCTTCCTTTCGAGTGCCTCGTATTTTTCAATGAAAACCCTAATCCTATGTTTGTTTTTCAGAATTTCTTCTATATTTGAATGGAAACCCTAATACTATGTTTGTTTTTTGGAATTTCTTCTATATTTGAATGAAAACCCTAATCCTATGTTTTTTTCCAACTGTCTACTAATTTTGGATCAAAGCCCCAATCCTATGTTTTCTTTTCAGAACGTCTATTATTTTTTTCATTTGAATCAAAATCTTAATCCTATGTTTTATTTTTGGAATGTCCTATTTTTGTATCAAAACACTAATCCTTTGTTTCCTCTTGAGAATATCTCCTATTTGTCAATCAAAACCCAAATCCAATGTTTTCTTTTCAAAATATCTCCAATTTATCAGTTTTCAATCAAAACCCTAATCCTATTTTTTGTTTTCATAATGTCTCTTATTTTTGTATCATAACCCAAATCCTATGTTTTCTTTTTGTAGGGTCACCTTTTTTTTTTGGGTTTTTCATCAAAACATTAAGCTGATGTTTTCTTTCCACAATGTTTCTTATTTTTTAATCAAAACATTAATCATATGTTTCCATCTCGGAATGTCTCATATTTTTAAAACAAAAACCTAATCCTATATCTTGCTTTCGGAATTTCTTCAATTTTTGAATCAAAATACTAATGCTATGATTTTTTTTTAAGAATCTCTTTTATTATTTGGTTTTGAATCAAAACCCCGATCGTATGTCTTCTTTTCAGAATGTCTCATATTTTTCGGCTTTGAATCAAAACCTTAATCCTATGTTTCCTTTTCGGAATGTCTCCAATTTATCATTTTTTAATCAAAACCCTATTCATATGGTTTCTTTTCATAATGTTTCATATTTTTTAATAAAAACCCTAATCGTTTGTTTTCTTTTCCGAATGTCTCCTGTTTTTTTATTTTTCAATCAAAACCCTAATCCTATGTTTTTTTAATGGCTCCTATTTTTGAATCAAAATTGTTTTCCTATGTTTCCTTTTTGGAATGCCTCATTTTTTTTTAATTAAAACCCTAATAATATGTTTTGCATTTATAATGTCTCCTGTTTTTTAATCAAAACCATAATCCTAAGTATTCTTTTCAGAATGCCTTCAAATTTTTTTTATTTTGAATCAAAACAATAATCCTCTCCAAAAGCCCTGCCAATACCTCTCACAACCCTATTCGCAACCCTCTCTCAAAGTTGGGAAAGAATGGAGAAAAGAATCCTGAAATCAGGGCTGAATCGTTGCTTAAATAGGGTTGGAATCGGGTATCCACACCCCCATGGATTTGCCACGGGCTTGTAGAATTTCCGCCGCAGGGCGTGGATAATTTCCACATGCCCTTGTGGATTTGCCACCAGGCACTGTTGAATTTCCTCGCGGCGTGAATAATTTCCATCGCGCGTGTGGATTCTTTAAAATTCTCTTTTTCATTTGGTTGTGAGCAGTACCTACTACGATGATTTGCCGCAGTGCCTAACACATTACCAGCCGAAACACTCCCAATTTGTGTTTTTCATTGAGGTAACATCAGCGGGCACCCATTTACTTCAAAAGATCGCTTTGTTTTTCAATAAGCGGCCTCATTGGTGAAAATCTTGCTATCAATGGATAGCGGGATAATCTAATGTGACTCTCTTTGTGTCCTTCAAACCATTGTGCTAGCTTGAATACATGGAGGTTGGCACACATTCTCGCATTTTGAACCCGAGGTCTTCGCGTTTGATCCTTCTCAAGATGTCCTCTAAATAGTGCATTCACGATCTACATTGGCTTCTTTCTTTAACATTCGAGCTTCACAACCCTATATGCATGAAAGTAACACAAATGCACAAGTATTAGCGCTAAAACTGATAAGAGTAATGCTCATCATAATGAAAAGAACACTAAAGCATTCTTATCACACAAGCATTTATCGGTGACTCGAGTTCTTTATTTGACTTGGGCTCTATGGCGAAGCATTCATCGGCAAAGAGGATTATGAAAGCGACTTCCTATAGAATCGCTGGCGGTTTGGCCTTGCGAGTGAGCATCTGAGAATGCTATGTGGACAAGGACAATATCGGTCAGAGTGTCAAGGCCACATGTCTTTCCTAACACATATTGTTATATTCATGCCATTCTAAGTAGGTTGGTGAATGGCTATAGTTGGATGTGACACTCCACTAGGGACACATCGATAGGTATTTCACGGCACGGGGACAATATGCCTATATTAGTGTCCTCTTCTCAGCCCCACATTACTAGACTAATCACGGGATGGGTTTATTGGGCGCTATTCATGTGGTCGAGAAGACAATTATAGCTATTCCCCTAGGCATAGAGGCGATAAGATTGAATGGGATGGTGCGTAGATATAGAGATGAGGTGTATGTCTTTGAACATACCCCCACCGAGAGATAGCTTAGGGAGAATGTAATGCTACAGGGGTGATCGACTTGCTTGAAGTTGCAACCACGCGAGATGGAGGCGAGGCACCACCCACTCCCGGAAAAAGCCATCTCTAGTGCACATTCTATATCGCTTGAGCCTATGATCATTTTTGAGAGGCTCGAGGGCTGCGATAATGGGTGCTACTAACTAAGATTCTTTGAGGTTCACGGAATATAGGGCCCATGAGACCATCTTGAGGTGATGTCCCGTCTTGATATTTTACAGTAGTTATTATAGCGAGATGCTATTTCACCATTCATCATATGACCCAGAGCTTCACTAACCCCTCGAGGCATCACCAACACCACCATCACCCTCACCCGGCACTAGTTGATCCGGTACCAATAGCGTGACAATAGGCGGCTAGAGCCTAACTGCTGGAGCTTGATGTATCTTTACTTAATTTGCTCTTATTTTTCATGTTTCATTTTCACATGTTAGTTTAGAATTGTACTTCTCGAGAAAGGAACCTCCTTACTGAGTTTATCTTTTATTTTTTTGTTGTGCGGGTTGTATTTCATGGTTTTATCTTTATATACTTGAGTTTATTTTTGCTTTTTGTTGAGCCTCACTAAACCTCCTTGTGTATACATGCGAGATGGTCTTGTGAATATGGAAATTAAGGACTAGTCATGAAAGCGGTCAATATGATTTTCACATGGACATGTGTGCTCCACAACCCATTGAAACTCAATGCTCAATGAATATAGCTCCATCAAACGTACCATTAGGAATTCAGGGGAGTATTATTTCAGTTGCCCACTTCTATGTATGTTTTTCATCGTTATACTTTTTATTGTGCTTGCATGCGTACATTGAGGGCAATGTTCATCTTAAGTGTGGGGGATAGTTCACACTACACTGTTCTTTACATAAGTTTTTGATTAAAAATGCTCACATAGCTAATGACAGTTTACCTTAGTTGCAATGGTTCTATTCTTAAGTTTAGGAGACTTTTTAACATTTAATGTTCTCATGCTTTTGCTTTTACTTGAAATTTTAGGAATTTTTGTCCGATTGACACTTGTCAAACTACTTGCTCTTTAAACCTTTTTGGAAACTTCGAGGTTCATTGTTTAAGGGAGTAGTTAGTTTTTGTTTCTTGTGTTAATTTTTGCTACAAAAATTCTATTTGTTTTAGTTACGCATTTGGGGTGGAAAGAGCTACCGCCTATGAAGTATGAAGCTAGTCTCATAAGTCGGATACTAGTTATGCCCGATGAGAGAAAGAGCTATCTCATGGGATAAGTGAAAGCTACTACCCGGGTAGAAAGAGCTACCATCTCGAAAGTGTGAAAGCCACCTTAGGGGCCGCTTCGGAAAGGGCTACCTTAGATGATGTGTAAAGCTACTACTATCTCTTTATTTTGTTTTGTTCTGTAAATAAATAAGTCCCTTATACTTAGAACTTTAAGGAGTATACATTGGGTTGACTTGAGTGAGTTTCCACACACTTACATGATTTCGGATTGGTTGTCCCTATTTTTATTTGAGATTTTTAGCTAGAGCATTGATTTTTTTATTTGGTGTTGAAATTTCCCTTACTTGTAGAATGCTTCTTTTTGCATTCTTTTGGTGAACCTAAGAGCTAAAGCACTTTCAATATTTCCTTATTCTATGCTTCTATGTTTTTATTTTTTGTTTGAGGACAAGAAAAAAATATTAAGTGTGTTGGAGTTTGATAAGTGCTTGTGTATTAATGTCTGAAGTATTTTTTTCTTATAATGAGCATTACTTTTTCTCAGATTTTTATCCCTCATACATGTGTATATGTGTTAATTTTTGTGCATGTAGGATTGTGGAGACAAGTATGAAAGAAAGAAGCCAAAGTAGATCATGAATGCACATTGTTGCTGAAATCTTGGAGGAACAAACATGAAGACACAAGTTGTGCTCAAAAGACACGTGAGTGTGTGACAACCTTCGTTGTGCTCAATTGAACATGCAAGGTCTAGGGGCACAAAGGCAGTCACACTCATGTGTTCGGACTTATGCAAAAGCTAGCAAGATTGTCATCAAATATGATTTTTGTTGAAGAAGCAATGCAATATACAACATGAATGTGTCCCCATTCATGGGGCCTCGATGAAAAGTGTGGATTAGGGAGTATTTTGGTGGTGTACTGGTGCACGATCCATGGCATGCAGAGTCATCAAGTAATACCTTTCGTGTGAGCACGAGGAGGGTCGTATGCCACAGGGCCCCAAGGATCTACCCTTACTTCCTCTTCGCGTATTGTCTAGCCGAAAGATTCGAAGGGGTTTTCTAATCTTTTAATTAAAATGAAAGAACAACAAGTGGAGTATAAAACAAGGAAGGGTATAAAATCAGGGGAATGAAATGGTCATGGATGCAGATTCCCTAGGGGCTATTGAACTGTAAAGGATGCTAAGAATGTCATGCAATTGAAGGTTTGGACCTAGAGATTTCCTAAATTAGATCAACCCGATGGTCACGGCAATTAACCCCTAATTCGGTATAAGTATTGATACGGAATTTCTTCCTATCAAATCCTCATACGATTGCATTAACAAGGGAGAAATCTCTAATTAGAGCCGGAACACAACTTGGTCTAGCCCTAATGTTGGAGGGGTACAAAATACCCGATGGTTATGGCGTATTCATACATGAATCCCTTCCAAACTTGGTGTGTCTAATACAAGGGTGATTGTCATGCTACCAAGTTGATAAATGTCTAAAAGTGCGTATTTTGCATGTATTTGTTTGGTATTATTCGTTACATTTATTTGTTGAGCAGATGCCCTTTTAATCTAAATTGTGTTATTTTTGCATTTCAGGCCTAATAGAAACCTAGGGAACTCGGGCAACGCGATTGGGGTTGAATTTGGTATCAAACTGGCGTTTCCAGGCGAAAAATACTGTAGCACAGTATAGTAACAGTGTTGCTGTAGTAGTTTCACTGTAGCCGTTACCGTAGCTCATCACGGGCTTCTCGGCAGAAAACTGGAAATCCAGAGTGGTCGGCATACGGACGGTATATATTGACAGATTTACATATCAGGACCTGAGGATTTAAAAGGTTTTGAGGGCTTCTTTTTGGAAGCTTCCTTTCGGGGATCATCATCTTCTTTGGACAAGAAACGGTTAGGGTTAGGGAAGCACTTTCACCCCACCTTGAACCTGAGCTTGAGGAGGGCAAAAAGTGAAGAAATTCAAGCATTTCTTGGCGGGGAGAGCAAGATTTAGTAGGATCTACTTCTAGGGCTACATTTCTTGGAGGTTGAAGACAACGGGAAGCTACCCATGCAAGTGGCGTCTTCGAAGGTTTTTCTTCTTGGATCAGCGTCATTCGGCCTTCACCATTTGAGGGAGTTTTTTTCTCATGTTTATTTTTAGTTGTTTGTATGGATTATTTGGTTTCTTTGTTGAACATGAACAAGTAAACCCCTAGGTCACCGGATGTAGGTGAACCTTGCGGGTGAACTTGTGATGTTTTGGTTTATTTGAGTAGTTTATGCATGTTTGGCTTATTGTGATTCTTGTTTGGTGTTCTTGATTGTTTTGGTACATTTGATTGAGTGGTGTATCAATTTTTTGGTAGCATTTTGTAGCATGACCATTGCCTTAGTGCTAGACTTCACCAAACTATGAAGGGATTATTGTATAAGTACGCCGTGACCATCGGGTATTTGTACCCCTCCATTCCTAGGATTGAAAACTACTTGTGTTTCTATCCTAACTTGTGAAAAACATCTTTCTCCTTGCAACAGTGTGAGAAGTTGGGCGGAAGAAATTCCGTACTCAACACTTGCACCGGGTTAGGGGTCAATTGCCGTGACCATCGGGTTGACCTAAGTTTTGGTTTTCTCGGTCCAACTAGCCACGTGCTAAACTTCTCAATTTCCTACTCACTTAAGTAACCCCCTTGGTGATCCGCATCCGTGCGTGCACGAGTGGTTTATTACTTGATGAGCCCGTGCGCTTGCGGGTGCTCACACTCCGTGTCGATCACAAGTACAACCTAGGAGTTGGTTTACAGAGTTCACATGTAAGCAACACATCAAATACACCAAGAATGAATCAAAAACACACAACAATTGCAATAGACAAAATTAGATCATCCAAATACACAAGTTCACCCTAAGGTTCACCGGCATCCGGTGACCTTGGGATCTACTCGTCCATGCAAACAAATACAAATAATAGGTCCATGAAAACAACTACAAATAGCATAAGAAAACTGCCACAAACAATAGAAGTGAGATGACAAGGAAAGTTAGGTGGAAAGCTTCCACGGACGCTGCGATCGGGGCTGCTTGCCTCGTCGTCTACAAGCTCCCAAAGAAGAGATCGATGAAGATCTAGCTAAACCAAACTTCTCCCTTTGATTCCCCTTCTCCAAAACGTGTGATCTTGCCTCCTCTAAGCTGGTGGAAGTCAGCTCCAAAAACTCCCCAAAAAGCTCTGCAAAAAACGCCCTCCTTTGTACTAGAAATTCAGTCCAATATATACCTCGTTAAGTCCATATGGGTGCATGGAGCTCGGGAAGCTCACTGCCATTTTGCCCAGAAAAGATGTCGGTGCTACAGTACTCAGCTACATTGTTTTCACTACAGTCTTTCTGCTACAATACGAAGAATTGTGAAATTCCAGCAAACCTAACTGGCATCCATGCTGGCGCATGGACCCCTTGAAGCTCACAGCCGAATGCTAGCTACAGTGCCAATACCCTAAAAATGTCGTTTTTGGTGTCGAATTCATCCAATTTGTATTTTTGTGCTTCGTTCGACCCATTTAAGATCTGCAACATGGAAATAACAAATTTATATTTAAACAGGCATCAATTCATTAAGATACTGATAAGTGCTTGTTTGATATGAATGCGAAGCATTCTTTCCTTATGTTGAGCATTACTTTTCTCGGGTTTTTACATTAATATGTGTGTTTTTATGTTACTTTTATGCAGGTAGGGTTGTGAAACCGATTATGAAGGAAAGAAGCCAATGTGGATCACAATGCACTGATTTTGGAGGAAATCTTGCTAAGGTTCAAACTCGAAGATATAAGTCGGGTGCGAGATGCTAGAGTGTGTGCCAACCTCCCCGTATTTGAGTTTGCACAACCATTTGGAGCGGCACAAGGGCAGTCACACTAAAGCATTTCGACTTATGCATATAGAACAAGATCTCCATCAACTTATCCGTCATTGAAGAAGCAAAGCGATCCACGGCATAAACATGTGCCCGTTCATGTTACCTCGATGAAAAGTGGATTCGGGAGTATTTTTGGCATAGTAATGTAGCAGGTACTGTAGCAAACCACTGTAGTAGTTACTGTTCAAAGCCGCCCGAAAATGACAGTTTTAGAGAATCCACACGGGCATGTGGAAATTCCGCACGGGCACGTGAAGCATTAACGCCCGTGTATTCGCTCGATTCTAGCCCTATTTAAAGCCGAATCAGCCCTGATTTTTGTATTCTTTTCTCCATCATTTCCCCAACTTGCGAGAGGGCTTCGGCTAGGATTTCAAGGGGTGTTGGCTAGGTTTTTGGAAAGGGTCTACGGCTCTGACATCATGCGTCGTTTGGAAGAAGGTTATTGGGAGAGCTTTCGTCGGCACTGATCCGGCGAGGTGTATTCTAGGCCGGTCAAAGGATCCCTTGCGACGAGTAGAGGATTCTCCACAAGACCATCGACACAACCATCGAGGCGGTTTCTTTATGGATTCATTGCTTTTACATTCTATTTCTTTGATTGTACTTAGCTCCATGGAGAGCTAAACCCCTAGTGGGTACTCGGGTATTGTGAACCCTAGGATGTATTTGTTTCTTTGAACCTCTTTATTATGCTCTCAATAAATTGAGTTTTATTGTGAGTTCCAACCTTGAATGCTTGATTGTATGAACATTTCCCCTAGAGTGACACTAGGGTTGAGAGTTCTTGTTGGTAACGTTGTGAGTGAATGACACACCACGAGCGTTGGACAAAGTTAGGTTGGAGAGGGTTGAGAGGGTGAGTCGAGAGGTACAGGAGCGTCCCCTTTCCCCTCCGGCGTGATAGATTCTACCTCCATTCCTCGAGTTCTTTGCGGCCATAATAGAGTGAATGGTCTAAGGGATGAACTTCCGCTGCGGCTTAGTTGCGGGTGCAACGGAGTGAAGCGTTGAGGTGATCTTAGTATCTAGGGCTCAATTGTGGTTAGGGACCTTCCACCTGGACCAAAGGGTTAGGTCTATTATAAGGAAGAGATTTATCACTTGGAATCTCTAGAGCTCATTGCAACTCTATGCGAGTGCGAGGTGTTGGGATTGTTCGATTTCTCCTCCGGGATATGTATATAGTTAGGTATAGTTGACCTTAGATTTGGGATATGTAATTAAGTATTTCCACGACTCACCATTGCATTGATTAGAAAGCATAATAGAGGGTTCTTGCAGTTGAAACAATTATCCTAGGTGGAGCATTATCCGGTTACCCCATCTTTATGGATTGCCTTACCCCCTTCTTTACTTTTGCTCTCTTACTTGTTGCTTTTACTGTTGAGAATTGAATCATTGCCACACTCATTATCATTGATATTTTACATAGCTAAGAATTTAATTAAGTATTTTTATTCTCTACTCCCTGTGGATTCGATACCCGCTCACCCGGGATTATTACTTCGACAAAGCCGTGCACTTGCGGGATATACGCAAGGAGACCTTGTCAGATACACACACATAATACAAGATTAATACATATAAAATATGTACATTTATGTGTTTATCAAGTAATATAGCAGGTACTGTAGAAAATTACTGAAGCAAAGTTATTGTAGTAGTTACTATTCACAAGTCTCAGAAAATCAATTCCTGCAGATTCACAAGAGCGTATGGAATTTCCACACGCCTGTGTGGATGCCCGATTCAAGCCCTATTTAAGTCACGATTTCAGCCCTTTTTCAGGATCTTTTTCCCTATCTTTTTCTCATCTTTTCTCTATCTTTGGAGGGGGGGCTCGCAGTTAGTGTTTAGAGAGGCTTTGGCAAGGCTTTTGGAGTGGTTCTATGTCTTTCAATACTGCGTTCCCTCGGAAGAGAGTTATTGGGGGAGCTTTCCTCGTCATCGAATTGGTGAGGTGTGTCCTAGGCTTGACAAGGGAATCTTTGGAGAAGGCGCGGCCACTCCACAGAACCATTGACATGAATACCAAGGGGGTTTTACTTATGGATTGCATGTTTTTACTTCCGATTTCATTATTGGTTATATCTTGCTCCACGGAGAGATAAACTCCTAGTGGGCATTTGGACTTGTAAACCCAAAGATGATATTATTTTTTTACCTTTCTATTTTGTTTATTTAATTGATGTCTTTAATTGAGATCTAATCTTGAATGCTTGTTGAATCAGTTTTCTCTAAGACTGACACTAGGGTTGATAACCTACATTGGTAATCCTTATGAGTGAGTGACACACCATGAGAGTTAGATAAAGCAAGATTGGAAAGGATCGAGAGGGTAAGTTGAGAGATAGCAGAATGTCCCATTTCACCTCCAATGTGATTTATCCCATCTCCATGTTTCAAGAGTTCTTTGCTGTCACAATAGAGTGAAGTGATAAGAGACAAACTCCGCTAGGGCTTAGTTACACAATCAATAGAGTGAATAGTTGAAGTAATCCTTAGTATCTGGGGCTTAATTATGACTAGCGGTCTTTCACCTGGACCAAACTGTTAGATATATGATAGGGAATAGAGTTAATCACTTGGAGTCCCTAGAGCTTTAAGCAACTTTGCACAGTGTGAGATGTTGAGACTGAGCGATTTCTCCTCCGGGGTATAGTGTAGGGGTATTCATAGTTGACCTTACTTTTGAGACCGTGTATTTTAGGATTTCCATGACTCATTAAGTATCAATTAGTAGACATAATAGTTGGTTTTACACTTGAAGCAATAGTCCCAGGGGAAGCAATGTCTAGGCATCCCACTTTCTATCGATGCCTTTCCTCTCATTTTTAATAGCGTCTCCCATTCTTGTTTTGTTTATTTCTTTTCATATTAATATTATTCACACCACTATCGATCCCTCTGACAACGCCCCTTGCGTATGTCCCGCAAGTGCATGGGTTTATCGAAGTAATAAAATACCAGGTGAGTGGGTCTCGTATCCATAGGGAGTATTGTGCAGACACCGATCATGGCTCAGAATTTTGACAACAAGCCAGGCTTCATCCAAATGTTATAGCAGTCAGCACAGTTGAATGGTTTGGCTGATGAGGATCCAAACAATCACATTGAGAACTTCTTGAAAGTGTGCGACATGCTCAAGATTAATGGTGTTACGGATGATGCTATCAAGTTGACCGCCTTCCCATTTTCCTTGAAAGGAAGAGCAAAGCAATGGCTACATTCATTACCTAGAGCATAGATCACTACTTGGGAGGAGATGGTAAAAGCTTTCCTTGCCCGATATTTACCTCCCGAAAAATCTGTGAAGCTTAGGAATGAAATATCATCTTTTGTGCAAATGGAATTGGAGTCATTTTTTGAGACATGGGACAGGTTCAAGGAGCTCCAGCGAAAATGTCCTTAACATGGGTTCCCCGAGTGGATGATCATTCAAACTTTCTATAATGGGTTGATACCAAGCACAAGACAGTTACTTGATGCTTGATAAGTGTCTAAATGTAGATGTTTTCATGTATATATCGTATTCACTTTGCATGTATTTTGTGAGGTTTGATGCCCATTTTGTGCTTAATCATCTACTATTTGCTTTATAGGGCATAAGGAAGCCATGGAGAACAAGAAGATATCATTTGGGCGAAAAGAGAAGAAAACAGGAATTTTATACTACCCCTATACTACCCAGTATGGGGGCAGTATGCACTGTAGTAGTGGCATGATTCAGAGTGTCTGCCCAGATTTCCATACTACCCTGTATGCGGGGCCATATGGAGGCCGTATGCACCTCGTATGGAACGCGAATCTAGGTTTTTTGAGTGCTATACGACCCCCATATGACCCGTATGACTTAGAGGGTATATATACAGACTTTTAGCGCAGAAAAGGGACTTTTGGCTAGACTTTTTGCAGGGCATATTTTGGGAGACACTTGAGAGGCTTGTTGCGACCTTGGGGAGGAGAAGAAGGGCAAGAAAGCTAGGAGATCATCCAAGCCCAAGGTCCAAGACTCTCAAGGCAAGAAGGCAACTTCATTCAAGGGGAGATCTACCATGATTTGAAGGAAAGAGACCCGCAACTAGAGGAAGCGTCATTGGGCACTTCTTTGGCGGGCAAAGCATCATTCGGCATATTCTTCACCTCCTCCTCATTCATTTCATCT
This sequence comes from Dioscorea cayenensis subsp. rotundata, assembly GCF_009730915.1. Taxonomy (NCBI): domain Eukaryota; kingdom Viridiplantae; phylum Streptophyta; class Magnoliopsida; order Dioscoreales; family Dioscoreaceae; genus Dioscorea; species Dioscorea cayenensis. Next base: position 9,699,358 of record NC_052490.1, read on the forward strand.
AGGGAGTGTCATTTATGCTTTTGTTTCATGTTTTGCTTGTTTGTATTCCTTGTTGTGGGATGATGACACACTAGGCACCCAAGGCCACCCGGTGTTGGTGAACCTTGGGGGGTTTTATCATGCATGTAGGATGATAACTTGTTAATTCCATGTTTGGGTAATTTTGAGATTTAATCCATTGTTTTCATGCTAAGTGCTACACTAAGGATAAATCCGTAGCTCTTTTATGAGTGATGCATGTAGATGTGACTTGGTCGTATGTATTAGATCATGAATAGATTAGAAGGGGATACTTGTATAATCATGCCGAGAAATCGGGTGTTTGGTAGCCCTCCATGTAGGTTTAATCCGAAGAAGAGTAGGTTTACTCCTTAGTGAGATTTCCTCGTACTTAATGCAATCATAGGGATATGGATATTGGAGAAATTCCTATCTATGTTCATATGGGATTAGGGTTCAATCGCCGAGAAATTAGGGTTGTTCTAATCTCGGAATCTCATGGTCCATTTTACCCTTGCATCTTTAGATCATCATCCATGTTGCATGATAACCCCTCAAGGGATCCACATCCACAGGCCTTTGCATTTCATTGATTATCTTGCTTGCTCATTGCTTGTTCTCTCTAATTTGTTGGCAAATATCGTTTTAGTTTTAATTACATTTAGTAGAGTAAAATCCATCGCTTGAGATCTTAGGATAGATAATAGCTCAAGAAGGTGTAATAGGAGATCTTTAGCCCCATGGAATATGATCATCGTGTCTTCAGATGAGGTATTACATGGCGATCCCGTACACTTGCGGGGAAGCAATCAATGTTGCAGTAGGAGGTACCTTAGGAAACAAGACCCTTGAAGAAGCTTGACATCTCATTGAAGAAACGGCCATGAGCTGTTATTAGTGGAACACAAGGGACAGAAAAAACGTAGCTAGACTTCAGCATCCTGTGTGGCGCAAACCTCACTAATCTTTATCCATAATAGTCCCACAACACTCTCGAACCTCTCAAATCAATCATGGGCTCGAGAGGGAGAAAATATACACACTGGAGATGGCTCCTGTGCTATGGGAGATGCCTCTATCTGAACCTACTCAAGCTGTGGCTCCAGTGCTGGTTGTGGTCCCTTTGTTGTGTCATCCTCAGCAGTCTCAGATACGGGTATGATCATCACATAGACTCCTTGTCTGTATCTCCAGACCATCCCATCAATCTCATAGTCTCTATGCCAAGAGGAGATGGTACAATAGCCTTCTTGATCCTCCTGATAGCGTCTAACAAACCCATCTCCATGATGAGTCTGGTGATGTAGGGACCTAAGAACATAGCACCGACTCTGGCATACTAGCCCTAGTGACACAAGTACTCGACCACGACATGACCTAGATGAATTGGCTCACTATGCACCGTTAAATACAAGTACAGAAGCTCCTATTAGCTCAAAACACCTGTGCTGTCACCTTCGCCGCTCACCAATCTACTAAGAATAGTATGTATATATCTGTAGCTCTACCGGGACAGGTACGTGGCTTTATAGACTTCTGACTCATTCTACCCCTGTCCGCATAAAGCTTTGTATGCTCTCTACAGGGTCAAAATGCCAGGATAGTTTGTCAATAAGTGAGTGTACTCATCTGTATCGGTGAATGCCTCATCATACAGTCCAAGTCGGATTGAAAACTAGGAGACGCTCATGCTGATGTGCTGTCCAAATGCTCTAAACTAGATAGTGTCTGGTAAGTGTTTGTGTACTAAGAATGTGAAGTATTCTTTTCTTATGATGAGCATTACTTTTATCAAATTTTATTGCTAATGCATGTGCTTTTGTGTTCTTTTGCGCATATAGGGTTGTGGAGCCAAATATGAAAGAAAGAAGCCAAAGTAGATTGTGATTGTACTTTGTTGATGAATTCTTGGAGTGAACAAATGTTAAGACACAAGTTGTGATTGAAGATACGTGAATGTGTGGCAACCTCCATGCGCTCAAGCAACTACATGGTTTTCAGGGGCACAAAGGTGGTCATATTTGTGTATTCTGACTTCTGCAATGTTAGCAAGATCTTCACCAATATGGCATTTTATTAAAGTAGCGATGCGATCTACGGCATAGACGTGTGCCTGTTTATATTGCCTTGATAAATAGTGTGGATTCGGGAGTATTTTGGCGGAGTACTGTAATAGGATACTGTTCACATCTCTCAGAAAATCAGATTTCCAAAAATTCACATGCTCGTGCGGAAATTCCATATGCCTGTTTGGATACCCGTTTCTAGTCCTTTCTAAAGCAGTGACTAATACCGATTTGGGGATCCATCTTTCATCCTTCTCTACATCTTTTGTCCAACTTTTGGGATCCTTGCGGCTATAGTTCAGAGGGGCTTTGGCATGGGTTTTGGAGTGGTTCTATAGTTTTAACACCGTGTTTTTCTTAGAAGATACTTATTGGGGAACCTTTCGTCCACACCGACCCAGCGAGATGTGCCCTAGGCTTGACAAGAGGACCTTTGGAGAGGACGAGGCTACTCCACAAGATCATCGATAGAAATTCCGAGGGGGTTTTGTTATGGATTATATGTTTTCACTTTCAATTTTATTATTGATTGTATCTTGGTCCATAGAGAGCTAAACCTCCTAGTGGGTACTTGGACTTGTAAACCCTAGGATGTTATTGTTTCATTGACCTTTTATTATGTTTTTCATAATTTATGTCTTTAATTGAGTTCCAATCATGAGTGCTTATTAAATGATTTCTGCCTTAGAGTGACACCAGGGTTTAGAGTCCATCTTGGTAGCCTTTGTAGATGAGTGACACACCATGAGGGTTAGATATTGCTAGATTGGAGAGGATTGAGAGGATGAGTCGAGAGTTAGCGAAGCATCCCTTTTCCCCTCCTGTGTGATTTATCCTACCTCCGTGTTCCTAGAGTTCTTTGCGGTCACAATAGAGTGAAGTGCTAAGAGAGGAACTCCGCTGGGGCTTAGTTGGGTGAGCAATAGAAGGAAGCATTGAAGTAATCCTTAGTATATGGGTCTTAATTGTGATTAGTGGTCTTTCACCTGAACCAAAAGGTTAGATCTATATAGGAATAGGGTGTATCACTTGGAATCCCTAGAGCTTCTTGCAACTATACAGAGTGTGAGGTGTTGAGACTGAGCGATTTCTCTGCCGGGGTATAGTGTAGAGTTAGTCACGGTTGACCTTATGTTTGGGACTGATCGACACAAAGTGTGTACACCCGCAAGCGCACGGGGTCGTCAAGTAATAAACCACTCGTGCACGCGCGAATAGGTCGTATTCCCAAGGGGCCTGAGGAGCTACCCTACTCACTTCTTACCTGTTGTTTAGCTCACCGATTCCAAGATAAGAGAAAAGAAGAAAAGAAAGCAAAACAAAAAGCGAAATGAAATCTTAAGAAGTAGAAATAAGTAAAATATGGGAGATGCCCAAGGTTGGAAAACGGTCACGGATGCGGATTCCCAAGGGGCTACTATAGTGAGTAGGAAATTGAGTAATAAAGCACGTGGCTAGTTGGACCGAGAAAACCAAGACCTAGGTCAACCCGATGGTCACGGCAATTGACCCCTAACCCGGTGCAAGTGTTGAGCGCAGAATCTCTTCCGCCCAACTTCCCACACGGTTGCAAGGAGAATGTCGATTTTCACAAGTTAGGGTGGAAACACAAGTAGTTTTCAACCCTAGGATTGGAGGGGTACAAATACCCGATGGTCACGGCATATTTATACAATGAACCCTTCCTAGTTTGGTGGAGTCTAGCACTAAGGCAATGGTCATGCTACAAAGTGCTACCAAGAATTTGATACATCACTCAATCAAGTGTACAAAAACAAGCAAGAACACCAAACAAGGATCACAACAAGCCAAACATGCATAAACTACTCAAACAATTCAAAACATCACAAGTTCACCCCCTAGGTTCACCTACATCCGGTAACCTTGGGGTTTAGTTGTTCATGTTCAACAAGAAAACCAAATAATCCATACAAACAACTATAGTAAACATAAGGAACACTCCCTCAAATGATGAAGGTCGAATGACGCAAGAATCCCCGGAGAAAGCCTTCCGAAGACGCCACTCGAAGGGGTGGCTTCCCGTTGTCTTCAACGTCCAAGCAATGATGCCCTAGAAGTAGATCCTCCTCGTTCTTGCTCTCCCCACGAGAAAAATGATCGGATTTCTTCCCTTTTTGCCCTCCTAAAGCTTGGGTTCAAGTGATGTGGAAGTGTTCTCCAAACCCTAGCCGGCCTTGTCCCCAAAGAAGAAGAAGAATCAAGAAGAAGATGCCCAAGAAATGCCCTTCAAGACCTTATAAGTGCCCAGATACCGACCGGTAAATGGGTCAGTATACCGGCCGTATACCGACCCCTCGGGAATTTCAGTTTTCTGCCGAGAAGCCCGCGATGAGCTAAAGCGACTGCTACAGTGAAACTGCTGCAGTGCCACCGCTACAGTGCTGTACTATAGTAATCCCGGCCCCCCGAAAATGCCGTTTTGATGCTGAATTCATCCCCAATCGAGTCGCCGAGCTACCAGGGGTTCTAAAGGGCCTTAAATACAAAAACAATACAATTTAGACCAAAAAGGCATCAATTTAACAAATAAATATAAAGAATAATACAGAACAAATACATGCAAAATATACATACTTTTAGACGTTTATCAAACATCCCCACACCTAAGCGTATGCTTGTCCCCAAGCAAACAAACATGAAGAACTAAGGGAAATAAGATAAACGGCTAAAAATACAACCTCAAGCTCAAAAGTAAAGAACTCCACAAGCACGAATGGACAGAAATCAAGGAGTGAGCTGGTCAATGAATAGTGAAGTGATATTAGCTTTGTCTCATCTAGAATGCCCCAATGAGTATGTGCAACCTCCCACCTTGACCTCCACTCTCTGGATTATCCCAGGATGCTCTTTCACCTCACACATAATGAAGATGACATTAAAGTGCCAAAGACTTCTTCAATATTCAGTTAAAAGTCCTCTGGTTCCTCGACACGATTTTAACCCTTATGTGATTATGTAACAGGTTCAAAGAGATCACAAGAGATGCTTTATTTTCTTCCCACACACTTATACACACTTTCTCTTTTTCTTGGGTCCGCCTAACATAGACTGCACAGAAAATAATCTTTCAGATGGATGCACATGCTGGTGAGGCACAAGAGTCACCCACTTACTCAATTACAGTCTAAATAGACGCATCCATGCTTATAAACTTATAAAGCAGAGGAATACTGACATAGACCCCTTTTTTCTTTTTCTTTCTTTTTCTTTTTCTTTTTCATTTTTTTTGTTATTTGTTTTTAACCTCTCATTATCCCTGACAAACAACCTGCTACAAACAAGTACAGTGGAGGAACTCAGAAGCTTTTAAAAGTGCATTGAAGACCGAATTTAACAAATTAATGCCAATGTCATCATGATGGGTTGGTTGGAGAGTACAAGGTGGAAGTGATCGTGAACATGTATACAGGTGCACTATAGATGAAATAGAGCTACATTCAAGCACATGCAATGTACAGCTCACACCTATCATTCTACCAAGCCAGGAAGTCCCTAACTAAACAATCATAGCTATCATAGGTAGTAAGCATGCAAAAGGATAAAAATACTCCAAGTAAGAAAAAAACATCCCCACACCTAAAAGTCGTACTTTTGCCCTCAATGTACCTAAGTCAGCAGAGAAAAATGGGGAATGAAAAACAATAAGCACAGAAATGGAGTAAAGAAACTTCCCTGATTCCTTGGTGTGATTCCAAATTGCTCCACATGGATCAGGGGCATACCACATAATGAGGGCGATAAGTACAAGCTTCGCAAAATTAATGATCCTGAAAAGAACAAGAAGCCTACCATCATTCACAATTTTTTTAAAGGGGGGAATGGAAATAAAATACGGGAGAGAGAGCGCCAACAGAAACAAAATAGGAGCATAGTAGGGGAAATGCCCTAGCTAGCTCAAACGTACAAGTCTGAACAACACACAATAAACAAAGATAGAATAGAAGAACAAATACATGAAATGTTAGGATTGGGAGAGTCTTCAACAAGTTTCCTCCCGTTGTCCTTGCTTGCATGTTCATCCAAATTAGGGTCTTCCCGGATGGTTACCCCATCATTGGGAGCACTTGGGATCTCTTTTTCCCTTCTTTCCAACTGCCCCCCACTTCTCAAAGTAACAACTTGTAATTGTTCCCTTGGGTTGCATTCGGTGTTGCTCGGCAAACTCCCCGAGTATCGTTCAGCTTGTCCACGAGCAAGCTGTCCCACTTGGTTCTCCAGAGATTGGATGGACGTTTGAACATTTTTCAGTACAACACCAAATTCATCAAGTTTCTTTTCATTCTACGCGAAATGTGCCTCCGTGCCAAGCATGAATGACACGCGCCCGAATATGCGTGTATGTACCGCAAGTGCACGGGTGTCGAAGTAATAATTACCCCGGTGAGTGGGTAGTCGAATCCACAGGGAACAGGGCTACTAGTACTAACTTCTTCTCTGCTTTCTAACCTAATGATAAATGGAAAGGTGTAGTGATCTAATGTGCGAAGAAGTGAATACCGGAGACGAATATGCAAGGGTTAAATGGATGGAGATCTCAATCAGTAAAAGTGGGGTATTCGGGTAATGCTCCCCCTAGGATTCAGGTATTAGGTACCGAATAAGCAAAGTGTTTCTATGATGAGTAAGTCAAGTCGTGAAAATCCAAATATAATCGGATCCGGCCTCCCGATCACCGATACTAGTCCCCTACGAGGTCCCGGTGGAGAAATCGCTCAATCTCAACACCTCACACCACATATGACTGCAAAGCACTCAAGGGATTCCAAGAGTTGTATCCGATTCTGAAAGATTGATCCAACCCTAATTCCCGGCGAAGGATCCTAACCCCCTACAAGGTCCCGGCGGAGAAATCTCTCAATCTCACGCCTCACACCAAATATGGTTGCATAGAGCTTAAGGAACGGGGATAGAATACACTCAATCGGAAAAGAGAGGGGATACTCCACTATCTCATGACTCACCCTCTCAATCCTCTTTAACCTTGAAGTTCTAACTCTAATAAAGACCTCTCTCACATCAAAGTAACAAATCATGCAAATCCAATCAACAACAAGGATTAATTAAACAAGCAAGCAATGAGAATACAAGATTAAAACTTAATCAAACTAGGATTAAATAGAAACACTAAGCAAATCCACAAAAGATGAGAATCCTAGCGTTCACAAGCCCAAATACCCTCTAGGGTTTTAGCTCTCCATGGAGCAACATACAAAAACACACCATCAATGAATGAAAGTACATTAAAACCATAGAAATAAACCCCCTTATATATGAACTAGTGGCCTTGATGGAGAGCTTCGACGTCTTGAAGGACCCACTCCGAAGCTAGGTTCACCGGTGGCTTCCTTGATGCTATGACGGAGGAAAAATCGATCAGAGTTGGTGACAAAGCACCTCCAAAGCCACAAAGACCTCCTTTCCAAACCCTAGCCGTCTCACCCCTCAAGAACCGCACAAAAGATGAGAAAAAATAGGGCAAAACGGCTATTTATAGGCCTTAGATCGCGCCTGTCACGTGCCCTCACGCGCCCGTGTGGATTTTCCATGTGGCCACGTGGGCTGCAAAATCACTGTTCACGCGGGCGCATGAATAGTAATTTTCATATAGATGCTTTACTGATACTTTTTGCTACGATACTTTTTCACAAAAACGCGGTCCAATCACTCTTCTCTTGAGGCCACATGTCCGGGCACGCGTCCCATGTGGTAGGCTATAAAACTTTTTCTTCATCGATGTATCTTTGAGAGGTCTTGCAATCTTCACAAAGAGAAGAAACATGAAGATGTGGCTGCCTTTGTGCCCTTCCAACTAGTGAATTGACTTGAATCTTCTTGGAAGTTGGCACACATCTCCACGTTTATAAACTCTTCTGGTGTCTTGGTCCTTGAATTGAACAAGAACTCCCAACATTATGTCTTTATAGCCCATCTTTGCTTCCTTTTTACTCTTCAAGGCATTCACAACCTAAATGCATAAAAGAACACCAAATACACAATATGAGACATAAACCATAGTAAAATGATGCTCAATGCATGTAGAACATATATAAAAAATATGTCTACTCAAGCATTTATCAAACTCCCCCACACTTAAGTCTTTTGCTTGTCCTCAAGCAAAAATTAAACATTAAACTCATGGAAAGAAAAAGAGAAGTGCTTGGCCTTAGGTTCACCAAAAAAAGTACAAGAATAAAAATTCTACAGTCATGGAGAGAATCAAACACTAGACAAAACAATCAATGCTCTAGCAAAACAATCCAATCAAAAAAATGAATGTGATAAAAATCCGAATGTGTGTGTGCGTGAAAAAAACTCAACTCATTTCAACACTATGTCCACTACCAAATTCTTATTAACATGGGACTTATTGATAAAGCGGAAAAGAATAGGTAGTAGCTTCACACAACCTCTAAGGTAGCCCTTTCCCAAGATGCCTCCCGAGTGGCTTTCACAATTTTGAGGTGGTAGCTCTTTCTAACAAGGATGGTAGCTTTCACACATCCCATAAGATAGCTCTTTCTCTCATTAGGGCATAACAAGTATCCGACTTATGAGAGTAGCTACATACATCATGGGTGGTAGCTCTTTCCACCCCCTATGTACAAACAATTTCCAATTCTTTTTCAAATTTTTTTGGATTTTTTTAAATAAAAAAACTAGCACACTAAAGTCCCAAAAACATAATGAACTAGAGTCTTCATAGGTCTAATGAGCGAGAAAAAGTGCACAAAGAGCAATCGGAGAAAAAAATATTCAATAAAAATTGGATGAAAACTATAGCATGATAAAATCCATGTTTATAACCTCCAAAAAAACTAAGAATTAAACTCTTAAATCTAAGGTGAACCTTCATTGGCAACAAGAGCATGCTCATGAAAAACACAAGTAAAAAGTCATGTATAAGGTGAACCCTCCCCCACACTTAAGATGTACATTATCCTCAATGTACGCATGCAAGCACAATAAAAATAATAACAATGGAAGCATAATGTGTGTGGGAATGCAATTAAAATAGGACTCCCCTGAACTCCTCATTCTTTGTTTGGTGAAGCCTAATTCATGGGTGTATGTGTTCATCGGGTTGTGAAGCTCACATGACCATGTAACAATATCACGTGATCATGTCTATGACTACAACACCATCAACATCACTCTCAAGGCCATCTGCACATAGACAAGGGGTTCAGTGAAGCTCAACAAAATAGAAAAAGATGTATGAGTTCTTATAAGTAAACACATGAAGCACAAACTCGCACAAACAAAAACAAAATACAAAAGTTAACTAAAGTCTAAGAAAAAAACAAAAAAATAAATAAAAATAAAATAAAGAAAAAAACTATAAATGAAAAACAAAAAGTAAAGAAAAACTAAAGAATCATGAGTGGGGACGCCTCAAGCATCAACGTCGTCTTACGGTGTTGCCGGTGTGCCAAAAATAATGTTCTCATCCAAGGTTAACCGTATGAAATTCAAGCATTTGAACAAGTTTTTTTCGGTCCTTGGTGTCATACCCGAAAAATAAAGCTTCAAAAAAAAAGTCGGGTTAAGCATGAATTTGATGAGTCGAGGGCTCCACGCAGGCGTGGAGGCCAAGCCAAGCACTTTTTCGGCCTTATTGGGTACTTTTTCCAGTGCCGCAGGCGTGTGGGAAGCCACGCGCCCGGCGTGGGCGATCGTCTCGGCCGGTGCCCGCGTGAGCGCTGGCGCCCGAGCCAGCGTTGGGCAGCCCACGCGGGCGCGTGGGTGGCGCGCCCGCGTGGGCGCAAGCCGAGCGGTGGCCGGCCCAGGCGGCGTGGGTGGCAGCGCCCGCGATGGGGAGCGCAGCCGAATGGCCAACCCTGCCCATGCGGGCGTGTGGGCCGGCCAGGCGCCCGCGTGGGCGCCTACCCATGGCCAAGAAACCATGATTGGGCCCCAACGCTTCCAAAAATTTCCGATCCATACATTCTAAAGTGTTTCTACAAGATTTTCCATGAAAAACAACACTTATAAACCAATAAAACTTTGGATTGGCAAAATAAGGGCATAGAGAAGATAGGGGAAAATGAAGTTTACAGGAGCAAATCGGTGAAGGAAACTTAATGCAAATGCCCGCAAAAACACTTTTTAAATCTCCAAGGAGTTGAAGAAAATTAGTTTTTTGTGCTCAAAAGTTCAGATTCTTGAAGATGGAGAAGTGGGAGAAGATGGGTGTAAGTGGTGAAGATAATGAAAAAGTGACCCCTCATAATCTTATAAGACACATGGGGGTGTGGAAATTCCACACCCCGCGTGGAGATCTTGACTACGGCCGTGTGGAAATTCCACACGACCGCATTTGTCTAAAAATTTCTGCAGAGCAGTCCACGCAAGGCTCCAAACTTCAAATTAACACTAATTCTTCAACTATAAACATGAATTACACCTTCAACCATGCCACATACATGAAAATCAATTTAAATTACCAAAAGTTTCCATGAAAACTTCAACACCAACAAAAATTCAGCAAAGCACGCACTCATGAATTTATTACTGCAGAAATGAAAATCTAAACTAGAAAACAATTAAAAACTTGGGTTGCCTCCCAAGTAGCACTTGTTTTACGTCACTAAGCTTGACGTACCTATTTCTTACATTATGGAGGGTTGAAAAGAGTGTGTTCCTCCCGACTAAACATTGTATAGCTACTTCCTTTAAACCAAAAATTAGCTTGCCGGGAAGAAGTATTTGTTGGAGAGTCCAACCATCTTACTTTTGGCCTCCAAGGAAATAATTTGGGTTGGAAATTGTCCAAGCTTAGCACAGGTGGGTCATTGGATGGCTTCAATGTCCTACCCACATCTTCTTCCTTTCCCAAAACCTCTCTCTTGCATTGTAAGAGTTGATCAATCACAAAGAAAGATGCTTGTTCCATAACCTTAGGGTTTGCTTCTTCTAATGTATTTTCAACTTGAGAGGAGAATGACACTAGCAAATCCCCTTGAAAATTTTCTCGCTCACAAGCACAATCTTCAGTCACACAATCCAAAATCTCAAAATGATATTCAATTTCTTGTTTTTCCTTTTCTGCCCCAATGTACTCAATTTGCCCAATTTCTTCCATGTTGTTCATGGCCTCATCATGTCCCGGAGATACTTGCCTTACTTGTTCAAATTCTTCTTTTTCCTTAGCAAGCATATCCAAGATCTCTCCTAATTGATGCTCAATGTTTTTAATGGAGACCTCATGACAACTTAATGTGGCCTCAATATTTTGGAAACAGGCATCGGTTGCTTCAATAAATCTCGGTAGCACTCTTTCCAACCGAAGTACATCTTCTTCAACTTTCTCATCCCATTGAAGTTCTTGTTGAGGTGCTTCCCATTGTTGTCTATCAATATCCCACAACAGGTTTGGGTAGCTCCTTTGATTTGAATGATAGTTGATGCGATATGGATTGTGTTGTTGATGAACATTGACAAATTGATCAATTTTTTTCTAGTGACGAGCATCAACCTCGAAAAATATAAATCTACAACTGGATTAATCATCATTCAAGTTATATGCAAGAAAAAAAGTAAATAAGACAAAAATAAAACAAAAATAGAATGGTGGAAGAAGATAGAGGGAATATGATGAAAACAAAAATAAAAAAACCAATGAGAATGATGGAAGTAAAAGAAAGTGTGGAATAGACAAAATAAAGAAAAAGATAAGTGGCTAGGGCAACAAAGTCCTAGCGTTCCTAGTATTCTGTTCCCCGGCAACGGTACCAAAAACTTGACACGCGTCCGAATATGCGTGTATGTACCGCAAGTGCACGGGTGTCGAAGTAATAATTAACCCGGTGAGTGGGTAGTCGAATCCACAGGGAACAGGACTACTAGTACTAACTTCTTCTCTGCTTTCTAACCTAATAATAAATGGAAAGGTGTGGTGATCTAATGTGCGAAGAAGTGAATACCGGAGATGAATATGCAAGGGTTAAATGGATGGAGATCTCAATCAGTAAAAGTGGGGTATTCGGGTAATGCTCCCCCTAGGATTTAGGTATTAGATACCGAATAAGCAAAGTGTTTCTATGATGAGTAAGTCAAGTCATGAAAATCCAAATATAATAAGATCCGGACTCCCGATCACCGATACTAGTCCCCTACGAGGTACCAGTGGAGAAATCGCTCAATCTCAACACCTCACACCACATATGACAGCAAAGCACTCTAGGAATTCCAAGAGTTGTATCCGATTCCTAAAGATTGATCCAACACTAATTCCCGGCGAAGGATCCTAACCCCCTACAAGGTCCCGGTGGAGAAATCTCTCAATCTCACGCCTCACACCAAATATGGTTGCATAGAGCTTAAGGAACGGAGATAGAATACACTCAATTAGAAGGGAGAGGGGACACTCCACTATATCATGACTCACCCTCTCAACCCTCTTTAACCTTGAAGTTCTAACTCTAATGGAGACCTCTCTCACATCAAAGTAACAAATCATGCAAATCCAATCAACCACAAGGATTAATTAAACAAGCAAGCAATGAGAATAGAAGATTAAAACTTAATCAAACTCGGATTAAATAGAAACACTAAGCAAATCAACAAAAGATGAGAATCCTAGGGTTCACAAGCCCAAATACCCTCTAGTGTTTTAGCTCTCCATGGAGCAACATACAAAACACACCATCAATGAATGAAAGTACATTAAAACCATAGAAATAAACCCCCTTATATATGAACTGATGGCCTTGATGGAGAGCTTCGACGTCTTGAAGGACCCACTCCGACGCTAGGTTCACCGGTGGCTTCCTTGATGCTATGATGTAGGAGGAATCGATCAAAGTTGGTGATGAAGCACCTCTAAAGCCGCAAAGACCTCCTCTCCAAACCCTAGCCGTCTCACTCCTCAAGAGCATCACAAAAAATGAGAAAGAATAGGGCAAAACGGCTATTTATAGGCCTTAGATCGCGCCTGTCATGTGCCCTCATGCACCCGTGTGAATTTTCCACGTGGCCGCGTGGGGCTGCAAAATTACTGTTCACGCTGTCACGTGGAATTTCCACGCTGGCGCGTGAACAGTAACGTTGATACAGTACTTTTCACAAAACGCGGTCCAATCACTCTTCTCTTGAGGCCACATGTCCGGGCAAACATCCATGTGGTAGGCTATAAAACTTTTCTTCATCGATGTATCTTTGAGAGGTCTTGTAATCTTCACAAAGAGAAGAAACATGAAGATGTGGTTGCCTTTGTGCCCTTCCAACTAGTGAATTGACTTGAATCTTCTTGGAAGTTGGCACACATCTCCACGTTTATAAACTCCTCTCGTGTCTTGGTCCTTGAATTGAACAAGAACTCCCAACATTATGTCTTTATAGCCCATCTTTGCTTCCTTTTTACTCTTCAAGGCATTCACAACCTATGTGCATAAAAGAACACCAAATACACAATATGAGACATAAACCATAGTAAAAATGATGCTCAATGCATGTAAAACATATATAAAAAATATGTCTACTCAAGCATTTATCAATGAATCTTGCCAATATATCCTCCGTGGAGAGTTTCTTCTGTTGTGCAGGACGGGCATGGTATTGGTTTCCCTGAAATGATGGAGGCTTGTACTGAGATTGGCCTTGATTCGAAGAGGGATTTGACGAGCCTCTGCAACCATAATTGTAAGTGTTACCAAATTGGTTCCCTGGTCCTCGTGGTCCACACCCAACATAATCAACTGTTTCTACAGGAGATAATGGGGCAACAAAAATAGGACATTGTGATGTTGCATACCCTGCCCCACAAGTGTCACATGACAAAACGGCCTTGGAACCCGAACTAGACCAACCTGAGCTGGTCAACTATTCTTGCTAAGGCATCATGCTTCGAATTCTGCTCAGTGATATGCTTCATCAAGGCATCAATCTTCGCAGCCAATGCTGTGGATTCGTTCACCTCATACAGCCCTGTAGCCCTTGGAGGCTTCTGTCTGGTGCTCCAATGACACTCGTTGCTGGACATATTCTCAATTAATTCCTTGGCCTCTTCAGGAAGCTTGTTGCTTAAAGAATCACCGTCCCGCATCAATAAGTCGCCTAGTAGCATAATTCAAACTGTTACACAAAAATATGTACTCTCATCCATGCAGGGAAGCCGTGATGAGGACACTTACTAAGAAGGTCCTTAAATCGCTCATGGGCTTCAAATAATGTCTCACTATCACCTTGCCCTCGAAAAGACGATATCTCCCTGCCTCAATCTTGGCACTTTGCTTGGAGGAAAATATCGGGCTAGGAACTTCTCGACCATTGCCTTCCAAGTGGTGATGGACCCCGGAGCTAAGGATGTGAGCCATCCGTATGCTGCACCTCTCAAGCTGAATGGGAACAACCTCAGTCTGATGGCATCATCTGACACTGAATTGATCTTGAAAGTGTAGCAGATTTGAAGGAACCGAGCAAGATGGGCATGGGGATCCTCATCCACTAGACCAACAAACTGTACTGAATTGTGAATCATCCCTATGGTACTCGCCTTGATTTCAAAGTTATTAGCGAGAACGGTTGGTACTTGGACACTAAATTCTTCTCCGGTGAACTGTGGCCTTTCATATTCCGATAGGATCTTCCTAGGCTCCTCCATGACTGATGGTTCACTTGACTCAACCTAAACCTCTTGTTGTCTAGAACTTTCTGCTGCTTCTCTCAATCGTTGATGCAAAGTTCTTTCTATCTCGTTATCAGGTTCCGTCAAGTTTGCTTGACTCGCTCGTGTCACAAGATGTGTAACTACATGAATTGAGGAGTCAAGATGTTAGTTAATAGTAAGAATAGAAAGATGGGTAATTACAAAAGATCATCAACCAGAAACACAAAACAAACAAAACAAAAGAGCAAAAAGAAAAGAAAAAGAAAATGCTAAATCAACAAGTGTAAAGCTTTCCAAATATTCCTCAGTGATTGTCCCCGGCAACGGCGCCAAAAACTTGATCAACACGAAGTGTGTACTCCCGCAAGCGCACAGGGTCGTTAAGTAATAAACCACTCACGCACGCGCGAATGTGTCGTATTCCCAAGGGGCCTGAGGAGCTATCCTACTCACTCTTACCTGTTGTTTAGCTCACCGATTCCAAGATAAGAGAAAAGAAGAAAAGAAAGCAAAACGAAAAGCGAAATGAAATCTTAAGAAGTACGAAACAAGTAAAATATGGGAGATGCCCAAGGTTGGAAAACGGTCACGGATGCAGATTCCCAAGGGAGTAAGGAGTAAAGACACTTAATTCGATTCTTAGCTACGTGGAGTATCAACAATGATAAGTGTGGTAATGATTCAATTCTCAGAAATTAAAAGCAACAAGTAAGAGAGCAAAAGTAAGGAGGAGGCAAGGCAATCGATAAAGATGGGGTACTCGGATGATGTTTCACCTAGGATAATTTCTTCAAGTGCAAGAACTCTCTATTATGCTTCCTAATCAATGCAACGGTGAGTCATGGAAATCCTTACATACATAGTCCCAAATCTAAAGTTAACTATGCTTAACTCTATACATGTCCCGGAGGAGAAATCGAACAATCTCAACACCTCGTACTCACATTGAGTTGCAATGAGCTCTAGGGATTCCAAGTGATAAATCTCTTCCTAGATTTAGACCTAACCCTTTGGTCCAGCGGAAGGTCCCTAGCCACAATTAAGCCCCTAGATACTAAGATCACCTCAACGCTTCACTCCATTGCACGCGCAACTAGGCCCCAGCGGAGGTTCATCCCTTAGACCATTCACTCTATTATGGCCGCAAAGAACTCGAGGAACGGAGGTAGAATCTATCACGTCGGAGGGAAAGGGGACGCTCCTGTACCTCTCGACTCACCCTCTCAACCCTCTCCAACCTAGCTTTGTCTAACGCTCATGGTGTGTCACTCACTCACAAGGTTACCAACAAGAACTCTCAACCCTAGTGTCACTCTAGGGGAAATGTTCATACAATCAAGCATTCAAGGTTGGAACTCACAATAAACATCAATTTATTGAAAGCATAATAAAGAAGTTCAATGAAACGAATACATCCTAGGGTTCACAATCATCCAAGTACCCACTAGGGGTTTAGCTCTCCGTGGAGCTTAATACAATCAAAGAAATCCAATGTAAAAGCAATGAATCCATAAAGAGACCCCCTCAATGGTCGTGTCGATGGTCTTGTGGAGAATCCTCTACTCGTCGTCCGAAGATTCCTTCGTCCGGTATAGGATATGGCTCGATCGAAGCTCCCCTACCAACCTTCTTCCTATTGGAATCACGATGTCGAAGACGTAGAACTTCTCCAAAACCTTGGCTAATACCCCTCGAAACCCTAGCCGAAGTCCTATCACAAGTTGGGGAAAAGATGGAGAAAAGAATACCAAAATCGGGGCAGAAATGGCTTTAAATAGGGCTGGAATCGGGCAACTCCACCGGCGTGGACGGTACACGCGCCCGTGCGGAATTTCCACACGGGCGTGGATAATTTCTACATGCCCGTGTGGATTCTCTGTCTCTCTAATTTCTCGGCCAGCAGTGAACAGTGCTGCTACAGTACTTGCTGCATTGCCACTACATCGCTCTGCTACAGTCTTTGACCTGAATAACTTCCCAATTCCATACTTTCATCGGGGTAACTCAATCGAGCACACGTTCACGTCGTGAATCACTTGCTTCTTCAATGATATATATGTTGGTGGGGTTCTTGTTCTTGTATGCATAAGACGGAATGCTCGAGTGTGCCCGCCTTTGTGCCCTCCAAATGGATGTACTCACTCGAATGCGAGGAGGTTGGCACACACTATAGCATCTCACACCTGTCCTATGTCTTCGCGTTTGAACCTTAGCAAGATCTTCTCCAAAATAGGTGCATTATGATCCACATTGGCCCATTTCCTTCATACTCGGCCTCACAACCCTAACTGCATAAAAGAAACATAAAAACACACATATTAATGTAAAAAACTGAGAAAAGTAATGCTCAACATAAGGAATGAACGCTTCGCATTCATATCGCACAAGCACTTATCAACGGTCATGGATGTGGATTCCCAAGGGGGCTACTATAGTGAGTAGGAAATTGAATAATAAAGCACGTGGCTAGTTGGACCAAAAAAACCAAGACCTAGGTCAACTCGATGGTCACGGCAATTGACCCCTAACCCGGTGCAAGTGTTGAGCGCGGAATCTCTTCCGCCCAACTTCCCACACGGTTGCAAGGAGAATGTCGGTTTTCACAAGTTAGGGTGGAAACACAAGTAGTTTTCAACCCCAGGATTGGAGGGGTACAAATACCCGATGGTCACGGCATATTTATACAATGAACCCTTCCTAGTTTGGTGGAGTCTAGCACTAAGGCAATGGTCATGCTACAAAGTGCTAGCAAGAATTTGATACATCACTCAATCAAATGTACCAAAACAAGCAAGAACACCAAACAAGGATCACAACAAGCCAAACATGCATAAACTACTCAAACAATCCAAAACATCACAAGTTCACCGCCTAGGTTCACCTACATCCGGTAACCTAGGGGTTTAGTTGTTCATGTTCAACAAGAAAACCAAATAATCCATACAAACAACTAAAGTAAACATGAGGAACACTCTCTCAAATGATGAAGGTCGAATGACGCAAGAATCCCCGAAGAAAGCCTTCCGAAGACGCCACTCGAAGGGGTGGCATCCCGTTGTCTTCAACCTCCAAGCAATGATGCCCTAGAAGTAGATCCTCCTCGTTCTTGCTCTCCCCGCCAAGAAAATGCTCTGATTTTCTCCCTTTTTGCCCTACTAAAGCTTGGGTTCAAGTGATGTGGAAGTGTTCTCCAAACCCTAGCCGGCCTTGTCCCCAAAGAAGAAGAAGAATCAAGAAGAAGATGCCCAAGAAATGCCCTTGAAGACCTTATAAGTGCCCAGATCCCGACCTGTAAATGGGTCAGTATACCGGCCGTATACCGACCCTTCGGGAATTTCAGTTTTCTGCTGAGAAGCGCGCGATGAGCTACAGCAACTACTACGATGTGAAATGCGCATACATATCTGTGCTACGTGATCGCCCCCTCCCCACACCCGGAAATGCCGCTTTTGATGTCGAATTCATCCCCAATCGCGTCATTTGAGCTACTGGGGGCTTTTAAGGGCCTGAAATGCAAAAATACTACAATTTAGACCAAAAAGGCATCGATTCAACAAATAAATATAAAGAATAATACAAAACAAATACATGCAAAATACCTACTTTTAGACGTTTATCAGGGACCGTGTATTTTAGGATCTCCATGACTCATTAAGCATTAGTTAGGAGACATAATAGTTGGCCTTACACTTCAAGAAATAGTTCTAGGCGGAGCAATGTCTGAGTGTCCCACTTTTTATCGATTGCCATTCCTCTCATTTTATCATGCCTCCCTTTCTTATTTTCTTAAGTCTTATTTGCATTGATTTTATCCACACTATTATTGTTTCATCTTGACTTAGTTAAGTAGTAATCATTGTGTTTCTATTGACTATTTCTTGTGGATACGATAACCCACTCACCTGGGATTTATTACTTCAACAAATACGTGCACTTGCGGGTCACAAGCAAGGGGTGTTGTAAAGTTTTTGGTGCCGGTGCCGGGAAATAGGCATTTTGGACACACTTTGCACTTTGATATTTAGCTATTCATCGTTTATTCTATTTCACCTTTTCATATTCTATCATCGTTCTGATTTATTTTTCTTTATTTTGTCACAGCTCCCGGTTGTGACCTGAGGGAACCCTTCGACATTGGTTGAAGGAGATCCTAAACATGAATAAACACTTCGTAGAAGGAGTAAAGAACCTGTGCAAGAATAGAATCATTCAGCTGAAAAAGAAGGTGAAGGATCTAAATACATGGCTGAACAAGAAGGCCAACGAAGAACTCTTTTAGATTTTGTTAGACCCACTATTCAATGGACACAAATAAGCATTGTGAGGCCACCGGTAGCAGCCCAGAATTTTGAGTTGAAGACAGCCATTATTCAGATGGTTCAACAGTCTGCACAATTTAATGGGTTAGCCAATGAAGACCCGAACAATCATATTGAGAACTTCCTTGAAGTGTGGGACTTGTTGAAGATCTATGGGGTTTCTGATGATGCAATTCGATTGAGGGCTTTCCTATTATGTTTGAAAGGAAGGGCCAAACAGTGGCTTCATTCATTGCCAAGAGCTTTCATCACAACATGGAACGAAATGGTTGAAGCTTTCCTTATAAGGTACTTTCCTCCGGGAAAATCGGCAAAGCTTCACAATGAGATATCTTCATTTGTTCAGATGGAACTTAAAACTTTGTTTGAGACTTGGCAACGATTCAAAGATCTTTTGCGGAAGTGCTAAGCTCAAGCAACAAACAACTTCTAGATGCCGCCGTATGAGGTACAATGGGAAAAAGGACTCCCGAAGAAGCCCGGCAATTGATTGAAGAAATGGGTTTGAATAGCTACCAATGGAATGCAAGAGAAATGAAGAAAATGGCTGGACTCAATGAAATTGATGCGGTTACATCCTTGGCAGCCCAAGAGGAGGTTTAAGCAAGAAATTAGACGCATTGATTTCACCAAAAGTAGCCACAATCAAAAGTTATGCTGGTTGTGGGGGTTCACATATTCCATCTGATTGTCCTATTTTGATTGCTACTTCAGCCCAAACTGAACAAATAGACTTTGTGGACAATTCGGGAAGAGGACAAGGTAATCCTTATAGCAACACCTACAACCAAGGGTGAAGAAGCCACCCCAACTTTTCTTGAAATAACCAAGGGCAACAAAAGGCCATGGCACCATATGATCAACTTAGAGAATCTAGTTTTAGGCTTGGAGACCCAAACATGGATACAAGGTTTGAGGCTTGGAGACCCGAATGACTTACTTAGAGAAAGCTTTGACACGATTTGTTCAGTTATATGATACAAGGTTCCAATTGGTCGAAGCTACACTTCGCAACCACACCGCGTCATTGCACAATTTAGAAAATCAAGTGAACAAAATTGCGAAGTCATTATCGGAGAGGCTACAAGGAAGCTTGCCTAGTAACACTGAAACCAATCCGAGAGAACATATGAAGATAGTCACTTTGAGAATTAGTCATGAGGTTGAAGGTAGGCTTCCAAGTGAGAGGACCAATGTTGAAGCACTCGAGATCGTAGAGGTTGAGGAGAAAGTAAACAAAGAGAAGGAGGTGGAACCCTACAAGCGAAGAATTCCTTATACTTCAAGGTTGAAGAACGATCAAAACGATGATCAATTCAAGAAGTTCTTGGGTCTTTTCAAACAATTTCATATCAACATTCCTTTTGTGGAGGCGTTGTCCAAAATTCCTCGGTATTCAAAGATTTTAAAGGATCTTTTGACTAACAAGAGGAAGTTGGAGGAGAGTGCATCGGTGATCTTAGATGCCTCTTGTTCAATGGTTTTGCAAAATGCCAAACAAGAAGATGACCCGAGAAGATTTATCATTTTGTGCAACATTGGTAATTTGGGTGAAGAGATGGCATTGGCGGATTCAGGGGCTAGTATTAACATCATGGCATACTCTTTCTTTTAGAAGCTAGTCTTGGGAGAGCGTAGGCCAACTCAGATGACACTTCAATTAGTGGACCGAATGGTGAGACATCCGAGGTGCATCATTGAAGCCGTGCTTGTCAAGGTTGACAACTACATATTTCCAGTGGACTTCATAGTGTTCGATGTCGATGAGGATGTAGATGTTCATTTGATAATTGGGAGGCCATTCTTTCGCACTTCCGAGGCACTTATCAACATGGACGGTGGAGAGTTAACATTGAGGGTTAGCGATGACAAGTTGACATACCGCCTTACCGAAGCCATGTGACATTCTCTCGACTTTGATGATACTCTTTATTTTCTTGACACTAGCGATGAACTAAATGATGAATATGTGTAGAAAATGTTGAATTCGGAACCATACGAGGGGTTGTTAGACCAAGAAGTGGATAATGAAGAAGTGCTAATGCTTGGTCTAGAAGAAAATCTACCATCTACCCCGGGGATTATGAAGAAAGTGCTTTGAAAGATGAAGCATGCAAGGAGACGTCACAAGAAATGCCCCAAGGGTAATGGGAATGTGCAAGAATAGAGTAAGGGTGACGAACCCTTGTACGATAACAAACTTGATAAAAATCCCTCGACCTTCAAAAGACTATGTTCATCATGCTTTCAAGTTATTGGTAAGAAGGAAACCTTCATCTTTAAGCCCCCGTGAGGTAAGAAGAGGTATGTCAAGCTAAGTGACATTAAAGAAGCTCTTCTTGGGAGGTTACCCAAGGTCATTACTATTTTCTAGTTCTTAGTTTAGTGTTTGCATGAATAAGTCTTGAGTGTTGGTGTCTTGATGTTTACATGTTATTGTTGTGATTTTCTCATGGATTATTTGGTTTTTTCATGTGCAAAAATGTGTGTGGCAGAGTATCTTTATTGTTTGAGCATGTGTTTCATGATCCTTTGGTTTATTTTTTATTGTCAAAGTAGGCTCTGAGTGTGTATACATGTTGAGGACTTTCTGCAGAGCCTGCAGATTTTTCTAAGTCATCCAAAGAAGACACACGGCGGTGTGGAATTTCCACATAGGCGTGTGTCTCTACTAAGAGCTCATCCCGAGAGGACACAGGGTGCACGTCTACCACTCTAGATGACCTTGTCAGGGTCACACACTCGTGTGTTAATTCCACAAGGGTGTGTATTTCTCTGCAAAGACATAAAGATTTATCCCCAGAAGACAGAAGGGCTTGCTTCTACCCTGTGTCTGACCCTGTGACAAACACATAGGCGTGGGTAATTTCCACATGCTCGTGAGGATCTCTACAAAGTGCTCTCCTTCATCCCAAGAAGACACAGGGGCGTGTGAGTGCTCCTGTAAGTAACCCTATAAAGATCTACACTCCTGTGTGGAATTTCTGCACCGGTGGGGGAAACTCTTAGAACTTTTTCTCGGTTGGATAAAGAAGCCACAGGGGCATGTGGCTACCCCTGTGGGTCAGGCACATAAGCGTGCGGAATTTCCACCCACCCATGTGGATACATTCAGAGATAAAGTATGCTATCCTGAGAGCACAGGGCGTGTGTCTGCCCTTGTGAAGCTCTCTTATGGAGTTACACGGGTGTGGGTAATTTCCATACGTGGGTGTGGATGTGTGAAATTCCAAGAGCCACGAGTTTTCTTTAAAATCTCTTCACCTTTCTTCATCTTCACACTCCCAACAATTTTGAGAACGTGTCCCTGTACTGGCCTGACTTTGTGTCATCAATTTACAGAAGTTTACCCGAGGTTTCCAATGGATTATCTAAGTTTCCATCTTCACCTCGTCGGTAAATTTCTTTTCCTCTTGTCTTTGCCACACTTGATTTTTTTTATTAAATGGTGAGTCTTATTCTGTTTCTATGATTACATGGTCTATTCATGCTTAGAATGAGTTTAGAAATGAAGTTGTGATGTATTTTTGAGGTTTTAGCATGGTGGCCGTGCGGTTTTCACGACCCGTGGATCCACACGGGCATGTGGAATTTTCACACGATCATGTGAATTTCTGTTGTTTTAATCTGTGCGTGTTTTTAATAGATTTTCTTTCAAATCTTGCAGATATGGACCAAGATCGAAGAAGCAAGCTGACAAACGTGTCTTTGGAGACTTCACCTGAGCTTGAGCACATAGATTTTTCGATTCCCAAGCATCATGCTCTATTTAAGCGTTTGTCGAGACTCTGGTTTGGACAGTCCCATTTCTTGGATTTGAGTGCGCTGAGAGAGATTCAGCGAGGTGATGAGATGGCCGATGAGATTAATAAGCTATTGGCATTGGGAAGATGGAGGAGATTATTATCGCTTCGAGAGCCACCTATCTGCACATTGATGCAGGAGGTGCTAGCGTCCTTCTGGTTTGACCGATCATACTCTAGATTCGATAGTGTTGACGTTATATAGTTCAAGGCATTTGGACATCATTACAACATGAGTGTCACAGAGTTTTCAGTCCGTATGGGCTTATATGACAAGATGTATATAGATACAGAGGAGTATGATCGATTGCCGACCGACTATCGTAGGGCACTGACCCCGTAGAGACCATACAGACCCTGCAGCCCAGTTACAGATACATACATGCGATCTTCAGCAGATCTATGAGCGGCCGAGGCTATAGCATATGTGTTTTGAGTCACCACGAATTACTCTATTCATATTCCATGGTCTAGAGTGAGCCGATTCACCTAGGGCACATTGCGGCAGATTACCTGAGGCACCAGGGCCACTATTGGTAAGTGGGAGTATTATTTACTGCCCCTTACATCACTCGATCCATCCTATGGATGGGTCTATTAGACGTGATAAGTGTTGCTGAGAAGACAATCGTTCCCTCCACTCTCGGCCTAGATAGGATGAGACTGATGGAGCTAGTACATAGATATGGGCTAGGAGCATATATTCTTATTTCGCCTACCCTAGAGATAGCCAAGGACGGAGGTGACATAGCTGAGGGGTTATAGAGGCTCATGAGCCTCAACCCGAGCATATGGAGACCGATGCACCCCCTATAACGCATGATCCGCCTCCAGTACGCATGTTTTCTCCTTCTCGAGCCTATAATCCTTTTGAGAGGCTCGAGGGTGCTATGGGGGTGCTATGGAGTAAGACAACAAAGGTTCGTACAAAACAGGCTGCACAGTACTCTGAGGTGATGACATGTCTCGACACTCTACAACAGTTACCATAGTGATACGCTACCTCACCATTCATCATGCAACCTGAGACACCTTAGGCTCCTCTAGCATGACGATCACCAGATCCACCAGCACCATTCGATTTGGTACCAACACTAGCAGTAGCAGAGTAGCCAGAGCGCAACACCGATGCTAGATGCGTCTTTAATTTTCTTCCCTTTTATTTCTCATATTTTACTTTTGCTTTATATTTTGGACTTGTACACTCAGAAAGGATCCTTCTTCTGAGCTTATCTTTTATTTCTGTCTCAAGTTGTATTTCATTGATTTGTCTTTTATATACTAAAGTTGTTTTTGTTTTTGTTAAGCTTCACTTAATCCCATTGTCTATGGAAATTGAGGATTAGTCATAGACACGGTCAATGTGTTTTGCACTTGACCGTGCGTGCTCCACGACCAATTGGAATTCAACTCCCAAGGATTTTGCTTCATCAAACGCACCACAAGGACATTGCTCCCCTTATGGTTATTGCTTCAAGTGAAAAACCAACTATTATATCTCCTAACTGATGCTTAATGAGTAGTGGGAATCCTATAATACACGGTTCCAAACCTAAGGTTGGCCATGACTGACTCTACACTATATCCTGGTGAATAAATCACTCAGTCTTAACATCTCACACTGTGCAAAGTACAAAAAGTTCTAGGGATTCTAAGTGATAAACCTTATTCCTTTATGTGGATCTAACCCTTTGGTCAAGATGAAAGACCCCTAGTCACGATTAAGCCCCAGATACTAAGGATTACTTCAACGCTTCACTTTGTTACTCACGCAACTAAGCCCCAGCGGAGTTCCTCCCTTAGCACTTCACTCTGTTGTGACTGTAAAGAACTCTAGAAAATAGAGGTAGGATAAATCACACCAGAGGGGAAAGTGGACGATCCACTACCTCGTGACTTACCCTCTCAACCCTCTCCAATTTGCATTTGTCTAACTCTCATGGTGTGTCACTCACTCACAAGGATTACCAATGTAGACTCTCAACCCTAGTGTCACTGTAAGGGAGAAATAATTCAACAAGCATTAAATATTGGAACTCAATTAAAGACATCATTTAAGAAAAACATAAAAAAGGTCAATGAAACAATAGCATCCTAGGGTTTACAAGTCCAAGTACCAACTAGGGTTTAGCTCTCCATGGAGCAAGATACAATCAATAATGAAATCGAAAGTTAAAGCATGTAATCCATAAGAAAAGCCCCCTTGGTATTCATGTCAATGGTCTAGTGGAGTAGCCTTGTCCTCTCCAAAGGTGCCATTGTCAAGCCTAGGACACACCCCACCGGATCGGTGGTGATGAAAGCTCCTCCAATAACTATCTTCCAAGAGAAATGCGGTGTCAAAGCCGTAGAACCACTCCAAAAGCCGTGCCAAATCCCCTCTAAACCCTAGCCGCAAGCCTCTCAAAATATGGAGAAAAGATGGAAAGAAGAATTCTAGAATCTGGATGAATCACAGCTTTATATAAGGCTGGAATCGGGAATCCACACGGGCGTGTGGAATTTCCACATGCCCATGTGAATCTACAGAACTTGGTTATTTAGTGGCATGTGAACATTAATTGCTACAATAAATTGCTATAATGATTTGCTGTAGTCACCTGCTACAGTACTCTGCTAAAATACTCTCTAATCAACACTTTTCATCGAGGAAACACAAACAGGCACACGTCTATGCTGTAGATCGCATTGCATCTTCAAGTAAAAGCACATTTGACGGGAATCTTGCTAGCCTTGCACAAGTCGGGACACATGAGTGTGAGTGTCTTTGTGCCCCTCCAATTTACATATTCCATCAAGCATAACGGAGGTTGGCACACACTCATATTTCTTCGACCACAACTTGCATCTTCTAGTGTGTCCACTTCAAGATTCCATCAACATAATGAATTTGCAATCTACTTTGGCTCCTTTCTTTTCTATTTGGCTCCACAACCCTATATGTACAATAAAACACAAAAACACACATATTGGCGATAAAATTTGATAAAAGTAATGCTCATCATAACAAAACAATACTTTGTATTCTTAGTACACAATCACTTATCAAACTCCCACACACTTAATCTTTTGCTTGTCCTCAAGCAAAAATAAAAACATTAAAGCATAGAAGAAGGAAATATTGAAAGTGCTTGGCCTTAGGTTCACCAAATTATACGAGGGTAGCATTCTACAAGTAAGGGAAATTTCAACACTAAATATGAAAAATCATTGCTGTAGTTAAAAACTCGAATCAAAAAGGATAACAAATCCGAAATTGTGTAAGTGTGTGTAAACTCACTCAAGTCGACCGGCCATATACTCCTTAAAGTTCTATGTATAAGGAAACTTATTTATCTACAAAACAACACAAAATAAATAGATGGTAGTTGCTTCACACATCCTCTAAGGTAGCCCTTTCCGAAGCGGCCGCTAAGGTGGCTTTCACACTTTGGAGGTGGCAGTGCAACAATTATCAATCGGATAAAAATTCCTAGAAATTCAAGGAAAACTAGAGCATGAGAACATTCAATGTTAAAAATTCCCCTAAACTTAAGAATACAATCATTGCAACTAAGGTGAATTGCCATTGACTTTGTGAGCATGTATTTCAGCAAAAACTTATGTAGTGAACATGTGTAATGTGAACTCCCCCACACTTAAGATGTACATTGACCTCAATATATGCAAGTAAGCATAATAGGATATAAATCAATCAAAAGTATAGCATAATAGGATATAAATCAATCAAAAGTATATGTAGAAGTGGGCAATTGAAACAATACTCCCATGAACTCTGAATGGTACATTTGATGGATCTATATTCATTGAGAGTTAAGTCCCAATAGGTTATGGAGCACACAAGACCATAAGACTGTGTCCATGACTAGTTCCTCAAATTCCATATTACAAGACCATCTGCACGTATACACGAGGGGGTTTAGTGAAGCTCAACAAAAACAAAAACAACTCGAGTATAAAAAATAAAGCAATGAAATACAACTCAAGACAATAAAAATAAAATATAAACTAAAAAGGGAAGATCATTTCTGAGTAAACAAGTCCAAAATAAAATATGGATATGAAATTCAAAAAATAAGAAACTAAAAGAAAAATAAAGACGCATTAAGTGTCGGTGTTATGCTCAGTCATCTCTGCTACTGCTGGTGGTGACGATGCTGATGCTAGTGGATCAATTGGCACATGAAATTGTGATGGTGGTGGTGTGGATGCAGGAGGGGTCCTCTGTCGCATGATGAATGTTAAGGCCATGTCTTTCTCAAGTAGCTGCTTTAGAATATCCAGACATGCCATCACCTCGGTATGGTTCGCGGCCAAATCACTTTGCAGCACCCCTACAACACTATTGAGCCTCTCAAATCAATCATGGGCTCAAGTCAAAGAGAATATCGGAACTAATGGGGGCTCCTGAGCTGTAGGGGGTGCCTCTGTCTCTGCATGCTCAATTTGTGGCTCAAGTACTGGCTGGGACACCTCTGCTGTATCTTCCTTGGCCTCGACTGACTCTGGTGGGGGCATGTTCAGCACATACACCCCATCTCTGTATCTCCTGATCATGCCCCTCATGCGCATGGTCCCTAAGCCGAGGGGTGCTGGAACAGTTGTCTTCTCAGCTCCTCTGATAACGTCTAGTAGACACATCCTGATGATGAGTCTGGTAATGTACGGGCCTGAGAAAATAACTTTAATCCTAGTGTACTGATCCTGATGCTTCAGGTACTCTGATACAATGTGCCCAAGATGGAGTAGCGTGTTTTGAACCATCGAATAGAGATATAACAACTACTTCTAACTCAAGATGCTGGTACTATCACCTTGGCCATTCATCGACCTGCTCAGGATAGCATGAATGTAGTAGTACATAGATCGAGAAAGACATGTGGCCTTAGGCACCCTAGGCTCATATTGTCCCTATCCACACAGCGCTCTGTATGCTCGCTGCAGCGTCAAGCTGCCGCGGTAGTCTGTAGGCAGTTTTTCATAATCCTCTGTGTCAGTGAATGCTTTGACATAGAGTCCGAGTCTGACAGAAAACTGAGTGACACTCATACTATAATGACGTCTAGACGCTCTGAAATATATGTCGTTAGTGCTGTCAAATCGGGAATATGATCGTTAAACTCAAATGAAGCCAGCACCTCCGAAGTGAGCAGCCGAATAGCTGGCTCTTGGATCAATAATAAACTCCTCTACCTACCCACAGAAAGCAGCTTCTCCATCTCATCGGCCATATCATCGGCTAGCAGCAACTCCCTTAGTGAACTCATGTCTGGGACTCACGTCTGCCTGAACATGAGCTTCGATAACCGCTCAAACCGAGCCTGGTGCTCTGAAATGGTGAACTCCATACTCTCCTACTGGGGTGATGTCTCACGTGGGCACTTCTCGACCACTTTCTTAGTCCTGGTTGCCATATTTACAAGTATTGAAAAGAAAATCGATCAAATAAACTCACAAAATAATACTGTAACAATCCATACGGTCGTGTGGAAATTCCACACACCTGTGTAGATTTACAGCGTGTGAAAACCCCACAGCCACATGCTAAAAACCCACAAATACACCCTAACTATTGTGTCTAAACTCATTTGGAACATGCAATAGCCATTTTGTCATAGAAATGAAGCACATTTACCAGATTAAATCGACTAAAATCAAATAATGGTGACGAAAAGAGAGAATGAGTGTTTACCTACAAGATGAAGTTGAAAACCTTAAAATCGCAAGGAATACTCGAGTAAAATATCTTGAAAGTGATGGTCCAAAGTTGGGAGAGTACAAGGATTCTTTCACTGAGTGTTTGCGAGTGAATAGATGAGAAGACGCAAAGGATTTATAAAGAAAACATATGGACTTCTAAGTTTTGTTTATCCACATGGGCGTGTGGAAATTACCCACGCCCATGTGACTCCACAAGGGAGCTTCAAAGGGGCAGACACACACCACTGTGTGCTCTTGGGATAGCACACTTTGTCCATGAACGCACCCATAGGGGCATCCACACGGCCCTGTGGCTTCTTTGTCCAATCAAGAAAAATTCTAAGTGTTCCACATGCCCTTGAGGAAATTCCACACAGGCATGTGGATCTTCACCGGGGTACTCACAGGGGCATCCGCACACCCTTGTGTCTTCTCAGGATGGAGAGGTCTTCTCTACATGATTTCACACTAGGAGTGTAGAAATTATCCATGCCCGTGTGTAATGCACAGGGTCAGACACAGCGGCAAACACATGCCCATGTGTCTTCTCATGATAGAGCTCTAAACGTCTGTAGAGAAACACACGCCCGTGTGGGAATTCTACACTGGCGTGTGACCGTCACAAGGTCGTTCACAGGGGCAGACACACGCCAATGTGTCCTTTCGTGATGGAGAAGTTGAGCTCTGAACAGAAACACACGCCTGTGTGGAATTTTCACATGGCCGTGTGTCTTCTCTGGATGACCTAGAAAAATTAACAGGCTCTACCAAACATTTCTAAAGATCTATACATACTTAG
Organism: Dioscorea cayenensis subsp. rotundata; assembly: GCF_009730915.1. Classification (NCBI taxonomy): domain Eukaryota; kingdom Viridiplantae; phylum Streptophyta; class Magnoliopsida; order Dioscoreales; family Dioscoreaceae; genus Dioscorea; species Dioscorea cayenensis. The sequence continues at coordinate 9,728,673 of NC_052490.1, forward strand.
AGGCTGCCTATGTAATGCCATATTAACTAGAGAATCATGAAAAATAGGCTCAAACGACCAAGAAACTTTGCTACATACAATGAAGCACACGATAACATCAATGATCCACAAGAAAAACACAGCAATTTCTAGGTAAAATTAAGACACCAACACTTAAAGCCTTATTCATGCATGTTCTAAATTAAAAACTAGAAAAATAGTAAGGACTTGGGTTGCCTCCCAAAAAGTACCATCTACCCAGGAGATTATGAAGAAGGTACTCCAGAAGATGAAGCAAGCAAGAAGATGCCACAAGAAGACGCAAGAACGGAGTGTGAGTGATGAACCCTCATGTGGTAACATGCTCGATAACTCCCCCTCTGACCTAAAAAGATTATGTTCATCATGCTTTCAAGTCATGGGTAAGAGGTAAACCTTCATTCTTGGACCCCCATTAGGTAAGGAAGGTACATCAAGCTAAGTAACATTAAACAAGCGCTTCTTGGGAGACAACCCAAGTTTTTACTATTTTTTCTAGTTTTAGTTAGTGTTTGCATGAATAAAAGCATAAGTTTTGGTGTCCTCATTTTTAGATGCCATTGCTGTGATTTCCTCATGGATTATTTAATGTTATCATGTGCTTAAATGTGTGTGGCAAAGTTCTTGGTCGTTTGAGTATGTTTTTCATTATTCTCTGGAATATTTTGGATTACAGCATATGCTCTAAGTTTGAATACATGTTCAAGAATTTTTTGCAGAACCTACAGACTTTTCTAAGTTTTCTAGAGAATACTGATTGTTTGCTCACCTGCAAGTGTACGGGGTCACCAAGTAATACCTTGTGCAAAAGCCCAAGGATCATATTCCACGAGGCTAAGGAGCTCTTATTACTCCTCCATCATTTACTTTCTAACCTTACAACTTAAGCATGGTATACTACTCTAATACATGCAAGAATGTAAATAGATCTCAAGTATGACAATTCCAATGAAAGCAAGGAGATCACAAAAGCAACGATGAAAAAAATGGGCCTAGGGATGAGGATCCCCATGAGGGGTCATCATGGTATATGGATGCCTGATAACAGTGAAGCAAGGGTGATTTAAACCAAAGGATTTCATGAATAGTTCAACCACAATTTCTCAATGATTAAACCCTAATCCCATACAAATGTCAATAAGGGTCTCTCCTTAATTACATTCCTATGATTGCATTAAGAGTAGGGAAATCCTGCCATAAGGACATACTTGCTCTAAGTGTATCCTTAAGATTCGAAGGGGTTAACGACACCCAATCTCTTGGCATATCGTAATAAGAATAACCCTATTAGCTCATTAAAGATCTAGTACATGGGAGTAGGTCACATCTACACATACAACTTAATAAAGAACTAAGGATCTCTCCATTTTATAGTTCTAGACATGAAAACTCTAGAGGTGCTATAGTGGCAGCTACAGTGATCTTGCTATAGTGCTGATGCTGAAGTACCACTGCTACAGAACTCCTGCTATAGCATTTTGCTGCAGTGAATACGCTACATTACAACGACCTGGTTTTCTTCTCTTTTTCGCCCAAATTGTATTTTTGTGTCCTCCACGGCATTTTCGTGCCCTACAAAGCAAATAACACACAATTAAGCACAAAACGGCCATCAATCCTTATAGGAATACATGCTAAATATATCAAATATATAAACTAAAATATATATATTTAGACATTTATCAAATGCACACAGTCGTGTAGAATTTCCACACGGGCTTGTATCTGTACAAAGGGCTCATCCAGAGAATGCACAGGGGTGTGTGTCTGCCCTAGTGGATGCCCTGTTGACGGTCACACACCCGTCGGGAATTTTCACATGGTTGTGCATTCCTCTATAGAGACTTATTGATTTTTCCCAACAAAATACAGGGGCTTGCGGATGCCCCTGTGGATGATCTTGTGACAAACACACGGGCATGGGTAATTTCCACAGGCTCGTGTGGATATCTGGAGAGAAGTGGTCCTCCATCCCAAGAAAACACAGGGGCGTGTGAGTGCCCCTGTGAGTACCCTTGTGAAGATCCACACGCCCGTGTGGAATTTCCATAGGGGCATGTGGAACACTTAGAGAAATTTTTCGGATGGACAGAGCAGCCACAGGGGCGTGTGGTTGCCCTTGTGGGTCGGGCACACGCGCGGTGGAATTTCCACACGTCCGTGTGATTGTGTTCAGAGCAAATGGGTGTCATCTCGAGAAACCATAAGGGCATGCATCTGTCCCTGTGAAGCTCTCCTGTGGAGTCACATGCCTGTGTGGATGTACAGAACACCAAAAGGCACGGGTTTTCTTTAAAATCTTTTCACATTTCTTCATCTTCACACTCTAAATTGCTCAGAGAACACACTCACTCATTTTCCCAAATGTGCACCGCTGATTTAGAGATGTTTACTCAAGTTTTCCGGCCGATTTTCAAGGTTTTCATCTTCATCTTGTCGGTAAACTTTGTTTCTTTCTTTTCTTTGCCATTACTTGATTTTGTTTGATTTAAATTGGTGAAAGCGCTTCATTTTTATGCTAAAATGGTTTGTGTATGCTTTAGGGTGAGTTTGGAATGAAGTTGTGATGTATTTTTGAGCTTTTAGCATGATGCCCGTGCAGGGGTTATCCACACGGGAGGTTCTAGCATCTTTTGAGTTTGACTAGTTATATCCTAGATTGGATAGTTTTGACACCGTGTAGTTCTGAGCATTTGGACATCAATACAGTATGAATGAGTGTTACACAGTTTTCGATCAGGATGGGATTGTATGATGAAACTTTTACTGACATAGAGGAGTACGAGAGATTACCGATAGATTATACTGGCAGCTTGATTCCGAAGAGAGCGTATAGGATTTTATGTGGACAGGGTCAGTACGAGCTAGGAGTCTCTAAGGCTATGTGCCTATCCCAACCGAGCTACAGATACATACATGCAGTGCTCAGTAGATCAGTGAGCGGCTGAGGCAATAGCATTAGTGTTTTGAGTCGGCAAGAGCTACTTTATTTATTTTTTATGGTCCAAAGCTAGCTGATTCATATGAGGCATATTGTGGCAAAGTATCTTCGTCATCAGGGCCAGTATGCCAAAGTCAGTATTCTGTTCTCAAGCCCTTACATCACTAGACTTATCGTGGAGATAGGATTATTAAACACTATCAGGGAGGCGGAGAAGCCCATCGCACCGACTCCACTTGGCATAGACGGTATTAGATTGATGGGGATGGTCTGGAGATGTGAACCAGGAGTGTATATGATGATCATATCCCCTTCTATGACAGCTGAGGTTGAGGGAGACATAGCAGAGGGGTCACAACCAGTGCTGGAGCCACAGATAGAGCAGGCGCAGGCAGAGGCTCCCCCTACAGTACAGGAGCCCCCACTAGTTCGGATATTTTATCTACCTCGAGCCCATGATCAATTTGAGAGGCTTGAGAGTGCTGTAGTGGAGCTACAGGCAGATCTGAAAGAAGTTCAGGCTACACATGCCCTGCACCATGCCGAGGTGATGGCACGTCTCGATACCCTTCAGTAGTTACTAGAGCGAGATGATGCCTCACCATTCATCATGAGACCAAGGACCCCTCAGGAATCTCTAGCATCACCATCACCAATGCCAGAACTAGTCTATCCACCTATTACAACATCTTCACCGACAGCAACAGCTGAGTAGACAACGGATGAAACCGACGTTTGTTGCATTTTTCTTTTATTTCCTTTATGTTTTCATATTTTATTTTAGTATTACTATTTGGACTTGTATACACAGAAAATGATCTTCATTCTGAGTTTAACATTTACTTTTATCTCGAGTTGTATTTCATTGCTTTACTTTTATATACTCGAGTTATTTTTGTTTGTTAAGCTTCACTAAACCCCCTTTTCTATACGTGCAGATGGTCTTATCAGTATGGAAATTGAGGATTAGTCATAGACAGGGTCAATGTGCTTTACACTTGGCCGTGTGTGCTTCACAACCCATTGGAACTCAACTCCGAAGAATTTAGGTTCATCAAACGCACTACTAGGAGTTCAGGGGAGTATTGTTGCAATTGCCCACTCCCATATATATTTTTGAGAGATATATTTTTTATTGTGATTGCATGTATACATCGAGGGCAATGTACTTCTTAAGTGTGGGGGAGAGTTCACATTACACATGTTTTATACCTATGCTTTGATTGTGCATGCTCACATAGCCAATGGCGGTTCAACTTAGTTGCAATGGTTGTATTCTTAAGTTTAGGAGAATTTTTAACATTGAATTTTCTCATGCTCTAGTTTTTAGTTGAATTTCTAGGAATTTTTGCCCGATTAACACTTGTTGCACTACTCGCTCATTAAACTCTTTTGGAAACTTTTGTTCGATGTTTGAGGGACTAATTAGTTTTGTTTCTTGTGTTATTTTGCTGAAAAAATGTACATTGTTTAGTTTGATATTTGGGGTGGAAAGAGCTACCACCTATGAAGTATGAAGGTATTCTCATAAGTCGGATACTAGTTATGCCCTAATGAGAGAAAGAGCTATCTCATGGGATGAGTGAAATCTACTACCCTGCTAGAAAGAGCTACCACCTCGAAAGTGTGAAAGCCATCTTAGCGGCCTCTTCAGAAATGGCTACCTTAGAGGATGTGTGAAGCAACTACCATCTCCTTATTTTGTGCTGTAGATAAATAAGTCCCCTTACACCTAGAACTTTGAGGAGTATAAGTTGGGTCGACTTGAGTGAGTTTACACACACTTACATGATTTTCGTTTGTTGTCCTTTCTTATGCGAGTTTTTAGCCAGAGCAATGATTTCTCGTATTTAGCGTTGAAATTTCCCATACTTGTAGAATGCTTCCCTTGCATGCTTTGGTGAACCCAAGGCCCAGCAATTTCAATATTTTCTTCTTCTATACTTTACTGTTTTATTTTTGCTTGGGGACAAACAAAAGCTTAAGTATTGAGGAGTTTTATAAGCTCTTGTGTGTTAAGAATGCGAAGAAGTATTCTTTTCTTACGATGAGCATTATTTTTATCAGATTTTAGTGCTAATACATGTGTATTTGTGTTACTTTCGTGCATTTAGGGTTGTGAAGCCAAATATGAAAGAAAGAAGGCAAAGTAGATCATTAATGCACTGTTTGATAAAATCTTGGAATGAACAAATGTGAAGGCACAAGTTATGCTCGAGGATATGTAAATGTGTGCCAACCTCCATACGTTCAAGCAATTACAATGATTTGGAGGGGCACTGATAAGTTCTTGTGCGATAAAAATTAGAAGTGTTCTTTCCTTATGATGAGCATTACTTTTATCGGGTTTTGATGCTAATATGTGTGTATTTATGTTACTTTTATACATATAGGGTTGTTAGGCCGAATATTGGAGAAAGAAGCCAATGTGGATCATAAATGCACCAATTGGAGGAAATCTTGAGAAGGTTCAAACACGAAGACATAAGTCGGGTTTGAAATGCTTGAATGTGTGCCAACCTCCTCGTATTTAAGTTAGCATTACGATTTGGAGGGGCACAATGGCAATCACATTCAAGCAGTCCAGCTTGTGCACATATAGTAAGATCTCCACCAACATGTCCGTTATTGAAGAAGCAAAGAGATCTACGACGTAATCGTGTGCCCATTTACATTAGCTCAATGAAAGCATGGATTCAGGAGTGTCTCGGGCCGGTATTGTAGTGAACACTGTAACAAACACTGTAGCTGTTATTGTTCAAAGACAGCCGAACAAAAATGAAAACAGAGAATCCACACGGGCGTGCGTTAATTTCACACGCCGTGTGAAAAATCCACACGGGCACCCACAGGGGCGTGTGGATTCCCTTGGACGACTAGAGGATTCTCCACAAGACCATCGCCTTGACTATCGAGGGAGTTTTCTATGGATTCTTTGCTTTTACATTTGATTTCATTGATTGTAATTAGCTCCATGGTGAGCTAAACCCCCTAGTTGGTACTTGGGTATTTGTGAACCCTAGAATGTATTCGTTAAATTGAACCTCTTTATTATGCTTTCAATTAATTGATGTTTTATTTGAGTTCAAGTCTTGAATGCTTGATTGTATGAATATTCCCTTAGAGTGACACTAGGGTTGAGAGTTCTTGTTGGTAACCCTTGTGAGTGAGTGACACACCACGAGAGTTAGACAAAGCTAGATTGGAGAAGGTTGAGAGGGTGAGTCAAGAGGTAGCAGAGCGTCCCGTTTTCCCTCTGGTGTGATTTATTCTACCACCATTTCTATAAGTTCTTTGTGGTCATAGTAGAGTGAAAGGGCTAAAGGATGACCTTCCACTAGGGCTTAGTTGTGGGTGCAACGGAGTGAAGCGTTGAAGTGATTTTAACACCTAGGGCTTAATCGTTGCTAGGGACCTTCCTCCTGGACCAAAGGGTTAGGTCTATATCTAGGAAAAGGATTTATCACTTGGAATCCCTAGAACTTGTTGCAATTCTATATGAGTGCGAGGTTGAGAGGTTATTCAATTTCTCCTCCGGGACATGTATAGAGTTAGGCATGACTCATTATTACATCCGTTAGAAAGTATAATAGAGGGTTCTTGCACTTGAAACGATTGTCTTAAGCGGAACAATATCCGAGTACCCCATTTATATCGATTGCCTTACCATCTCCTTTACTTGTTCTCTCTTTCTTGTTCTTTTACTTTTGTCATTTCACATCTTGTCACACATATCACTATTCATCTTTCACTTACTTAAGAAACAATTTAAGTGAAAGTATATCTGGTTTCATACAATTATACGTTGTTTTAATTGTGTTATTTTCAGGTATTTATTTTAATGGTTATGTGTATCTTGATGTTGAGATAATTTGTGAAACCATGTGTGCATATTAAAATGTTTTTACTGTCAATGCTTGTAGATTTGGTTTACTTTTATAGTACAGGAATGGTGTTATGGATATGGACTTTGTAGGTATTATGCATGTCTTGTGCTATGGAGTTTTCGCAGATTTTGATGGTGACTACGGACTTGAAAGATGCTTTAGACATACCTGCGCTTAAGATATGAGGTTTAGCCTATGAGTGACCAGTCTTCTTTGTCATTTATTTGTTTTTTTCTTAAAAATTGTGTCATGATGTGATATTGATTCAAGATTTGATTTGTCGGGCATTGGATGGATTATAACCAGTTCCTCTAAGTGTGGTTTAACTGAGTTTAAATAGATGAGAAGATCAGACTTTTAATTTTCAAGTATCCTCTAGCTCTAATCTTATTGCCCCAACATTTCTAGTTCTACTATTGTGCCTAGTAACGATGGGCAAGCAATGACTGATGTTTATGTTCCATGAGCTCTTTATGTGATAACCACGAATACAAGAGATTTTAGCTCCATATTTGCTTCAGAGCTGAGGAATATTTACATGGAACTTTGTCACCAAGATGAGAGTCACATGCAAGGATTGAGATGGAGATATGCAGTTCTTGAGGAGTTTGTAATGACATTTTATGATGCCCATGCAGTTGTTAACTATGATGCAGTAGTTGAGCAATGAATCGGGAAAGGTTACACCGATACCATAGACAAAGGGTGAGGTTCAGTAGTTGTATGTAGACTTATGAATTGTGGAATAACCTTTTTGTATTATTGCTTGTGTGCTTAAGATGTTTGTACTCCACCTATGTAAATTCAGTATGTTGTATGTCTAGTTTGTGGATAAGAAGTTGCTTTTCTCTTGGCTTATGGAAAAATCACAAGATTGTTTTGTTCTCTAAGTGCTGGAAGTAAGGAAGTCTGAGTAGCGCAACGGAAAAGTACTGTATACTATATACAACATCATATATAGGGAATTTAGTTCACTTTGATCACCACCAGATACCTAATTGTAATTTCAGAAGATTTTTTGTGTACTATTGAACAGGTTTGGAGCAACAGAATAGGTGTTGGAACAAGTAAGTGAATTCTATGATGTAAGATCGATGCCTGCTGAGGAAATTTCGAGGACAAAATTTTCTTAATGGGGAAGGATTGTAATACCCTGAACCTTTGGAAATCTGTAAAAAATTTTATTCAGAGTATTATCTCAATTGTAGTAAGATTTTTCCTGTAGAGCAGTTTTGTGGGGAAACCCAAGTGGAAAGAATAAGGACCTAAGTGTGAAAGTTTATAGAAAATTTTGGGTTCACAAGTAATAAAATGGTTTGATCTGTAGTGTATCCGAAAACAAAGAGACTGCAAGATAAGTTTGCAGGAACTTTTTGGAAATACTATTTCATAATTCAGCGACCATTGATGACTTTTCAGGGACCTTTTTATAAGAAATTTTATTTTCAAGGACCGATAGGGAATTTTGGCAGAAATTTAAGTTGAGAGATGAGGTGTGGAAATAGCTAGTTTTTATGTGGGCTTTCTTCTTCTTCTTCTTCTTCTTCATCTTCTTCTTCTTCTTATTCAATGGTTGCAACAGTGTTCTGTTGAAAAAAAAAACAAAAGATGAGAGAAAGAAAATGAGAGGCCTGAAGAAGAGGATGTGGAGATCGGCGGAGATGAGTGATTCAAGTTGCTTTAAAAAAAACCATGTATTTCAAATGGATTTAGCTTGGAATGGAGGATGAATTTTCGGATTTACAGTAGATTACTGTAGAAACCGGAATTAGGGTTTAGCTTGGTTAACTAAGTGGACAATGATGACTAAGTTGATGATGATGATTAAGATGGTGATGATAATGGATGGAGATTAAGTGGTTTGAGTTTAGCCAAATTGGTAGAGTTAGGCTTGATCAAATCAAGTGAAGTGGGCTTGATTTAATTGAGTCATGTTATTCAATTGGCTTGGAGTTGGGTTTGGCTAGCCAGGTTGAAATAGATTGGGTTATTTGGGTTTGAATGAGAGTAAATAACTGGTTTGGTGCAATCAATTGAGGATTGACTTGATTTGGACTCAATGTGTAATTGAGTTGGGCTGAATTTAGGTTAAGTTGGTTGAGATTGATTTGGGCTTGGTTCAGATTTTCGGCTAATGACTTTGGGGTGAACCAATTCAAGGAGAATTGGGTTCCGTTGAACCAAGTTAGTTCAAGAGATTTTGCATAACAATTGGAAATTGTTCAATTCTTATTGGCGAAATTAAACATAATTAAGTGAAGTTGAGGTTGGTTCAAGTTGGTTCAGAATGGTTTAGCCCAAATTGAGTTGGTTTAAGTGCAATTGGAAACTTGTTTGATTATGCAAGGTCGGGTTTCAACCGATTAGAGTGAGTGAGCCTAATTAGAGAGTCAATTATTCATTTGTTGAATTTTCTTTTGGGTTCAATTTCGTCATTAGGTTACATGTTATTTATTTTATTTCCGGTCTCTTATTAAGTGTTGTTCAAGCTTGGGAGGGAGTTCTAGGTTTAATAACAAACCCAGGGGAGACCAGGTGAGTTGGTAGGGCTACTCTTTTGAAATAATCAGTTAATTACCATTATTTTGAAACAAGTACTTAAAGGCTATTAGTTTGAAATAATTTTTTAATTATTTAATTATATTATGTTTAATAATTTATATTGTTAAAGGATACCTATAATTATTTACGGTTTGCTATGCCATAGCAATCGTATTAGTATATTTGATTCACACAATTATAGGTTGTTTGAACTGTGGAAAATACATGTATATATGTTTTAAGTATTATTTTCAGGTTTTTATTTTAATGGTTATGTGTACCTTAACTTTGAGATGATATGTGAAACCATGTGTGCAAATTAAAATTTTAAACTATCAATGCTTGTAGATTTGGTTTTCATTCCCGGTACAAGAATGGTTTCCTGGATATGGACTTTGTAGGTATTATGCATGTCTTGTGCTATGGAGTTTTCATAGATTTTGATGGTGACTACGTACTTTAGTCCGACACTGGAGTGGGGGTCTAACGGTCCGACCTGATGGGAGGTGGCGTGGTCAACCATAAGTTTACCCCTGGTCAAGAGGTTCGTAGAGCCATTGACAGGGTTTAGTTCTGTGAGAAACCTAGGGTATCAATGTGGGGATCTCAATGGCGAACATCAAGGTTGCGAATATCTTGATGGTTGTCAACCTAGTCGTGACGGAGGCTAAGTTGGGAAGTGTTTTTGCTAGATGTCGCTCTCAGGATGGCAGTCTCTCATAAAAAATGTATTTCCCATGAAAATTGATTTGATAATGATTCATGATGAATTTATGTTTTAAAAGCTTGTTAAAGTTGTATTTTGCCAAATTCTGGTATTTGGGAAAGTTGGGGAGTTATTTGAGAAATTGATCTCTATATACATTATATGCTATATTTAATTATTTGAAATTATTGACCCACTATCGGCCAACTAAAATGTGTTGTAGTTGCAGGAGAAGGACCCTACTAGATTACCTATGTGAGTATAGAGCTAGTCAGGGTTGAGTTCCTTGTTGAAGTGGTTCCCTTTTCTTTCTATCTGTTGGTGTCACAATCTTGTAGCGGTGGTACCCGTAAATTGGAGTAATTATGTTTATTGTATTCATATATTTGAACCTGTAGTTTGCTTAAAGGTTGTTAATTTTGTTATGTAAGACTGATTTGGTTTTTCAAGGGATCAGTTTTCTAGTTAAAATGGATTTTTAACTAATGAGTGCCACTTTTATCTCGGTAGAATGGGTGGGTGTGACACTTCAGACTTCGGCGAGTCTCAAGATGACTCTGTCTCCTCTACCGACGATTCCTAAGCTAAGAGCACTCCACTTTGATCGCACAATAGCGTTATGTTTTTATTTTCAATATCTTTTTATTATCTTTTATTTTATGGACTTTAAAGTTTAGTTAGCAAGGGGAGTCCCGCTATATGGACATTTTGATTTCTTTAATTTTTGTTGTTCTATTTTAGTTTATCTTTTTATTATTTTCATAAGCTTTACTTCTGTGTCTCTCTTCATCTCAGGGATTGTGTGGGTTCTTGGAGTTTGGCAACACGTTGAGAGTAGCAATATCACTCTCCGTGTTTGAGAAAGTGTTGTTCTAATGAATAGCACACATGTTGAGAGGGGCATTATCACTCTCCTTGTTTAGGAAAGTTGAATGCACCTTCTCTTTAATTTTTTTTTTCTCTATTATTGTGATGCATGCCATACATATCTATATTGAGGACAATGTAATTTTCAAGTCGGGGGGAAGGTTGGATGTTTGTTTCTTTGTATGAGTGCCTTGCTAATGATGATCAATGATTGGTATGTTGGAAATTCTTAAGTTTAGGTGTCATGTGTGTGTTAGTACCCGTTGGAACCAAATTGTAGACTCACTTTTACTTTAAAGACCTAATATATAATCATTTTGCCCTAATTATAGAGACACTTGCTTATAGGACGATAATCTTTTGGCTAAAAAAAAAAGCTTGAAAGTCAGATATCTTAATAGGAATGCGCTACCAGTCCAGTTTTACAATTTGTTTTTGTAAAAAGATGATACGAAGAGCTATCGCCCTAGTAGAGTGAAAGCCGCTTTTGAGTAGTTGAATTTTGGGCAATACAAATGTACATTTGATGACCTTCTGGAAGAGAAGGCTATCTCTTGGGTGTATTAAAGATAATTTCTATCAATCAGGGGAAGCACAATTAGGATGCTCCTAGCACGGTCAAAGCACGACAATGCTCCTCCTCCTGATTCTTCCAGGGGAGCACTTCACTGATTCACTCAGAAATCTCAATGAGATAGCACGGTTGAAGTACGATAGTGCTTAGACCGTGTCGAGCTGGAAATCAGCATTATAACTCTAGTTTATAGTGTTCACTCTCATCTTTGTTCGGGGATTTTTCTTCTCCACCGGGAGGACTTTGATGAGGGTAAAGATCAAGCTTCACCACACCATCTATGGGGATCAAGGACGAGTTGGAGGCACAAAAGGAAGTGGGGCTAGCATACGGAGCTCAACTATGAAGAGTTTCTTGAGAAGAAGGGAGTCATGTCTTCTTTCTTTAGATCTATAATTGCTTCTTCCATGTTGTACCCATCCATAAGGTGTTAACCATCCATGGTGCCCCAGGATATTGAACTATGACGCTTTGCATGCTTTGAATACTCTCTTCTAATGTTCTATAGAGTTCTTTTGGTTTCTTGTATTTAATCTTGTTTTTGCATAACTTGATGTGTTTAATTTGCATAGTTGCTTGAGTAAAACTCGGTGTATGGATTGCCATAGAGGTAGTTGCCTTGTCTGATTGCAAAACTTGTTGTGTATGAAACCACAATTACCCTAGCAAAACTTGGTGTATTTGAGAATCATAGATGCATCATTGCTTCTGAGCACACACAAGAACCATAGAATGTACTTCGTAGGCATTAGAATTTAGTCAGCATGCTATAGCTCATAGGAATTGTCTCGAGATATTGCTCCCTTGTTGTTGAAACTCTCAATCCTAATCTACCTGTTATCTCCACCTATTCTTTTTTACTTATTTTACTTTACAGTTTTAAATCAACCACTGTTCTTGCTTAACTAGAGATCAAAATAAGAGTTAGTAATTTTAGTAAAGTCCTTGATGTTCAACAACCCTACCCCTCATGGGGTACCACTATATTACTTATGTGCGACCCCGTACACTTGCGGATAGTGCATCATAATCCAAAAACATAGGATTAGGGTTTTGATTGAAAAAGTGGAGACATTACCATATAGGATTTTAGTTCTGATTAGAAAATAGTAGGCATTAAAAAAACACAGGATTAGGGGGTTTGATTGAAAAATATGAGATATTCCAAAAATAAAACATAGGATTAGGGTTTTGAATAAAAAATAGTTGACATTCATAAAAAAACATAAGATTAGAGTTTTGATTGAAAAACATGAGACATTACTGTAAGAAAATATAGGATTAGGTTTTTGATTCAAAAATAGTAGACATTTCAAAAAGAAAACGTATGATTATGGTTTTGATTGAAATATAGTAGGCATTTCGAAAATAAAACATAGGATTAGTATTTTGATTAAAAAATGTGAGACATTCCGAAAATAAAAGGAGGGATTAGTGTATTGTTTTATAATTAGCAAACATTCTAAAAAGAAAAGAGAGGATTGGGCTTTCGATTGAAAAATAGGAGGCATTCCGAAAAAATAACAAAGTATTAGAGGTTTACATTTTTCATTCAAATACGGTAAATAACAAGACTCAAGAAAAGAAAAACATAGCATTAGGGTTTTGATTGAAAGATAGCAGACATTGCGAAAAGAAAACATAGGATTATCTTGCAATCAAAACCCTAACCCTATTTTTATCTATGTTTTCTATTAGACATGCCCCATATTTTTCAATAAAAAACCTAATCCTTTCTTTTCTATTTGGAATATCTACTATTTTAAAACAAAATCCTAATCCTATGTTTTCTTCTAGTAATGTCTCCAATTTTAAATCAAAACTCTAATCCTACGTTTTCTTTTTGAAATGCCTTATATTTCTTAATCAAAACTACAATCCTATGTTTCTGATTGAAAAATATTCGACATTCTGAAAAGAAAACATAGGATTAAGGTTTTGATTCAAAAATATGAGACATAATGAGAACCTATAGAAAGAATAAGGGAATGTCTCCTATGGAATAATGAGATAGTCAAAATAAGAGACATCAAAAAAAAAGAAAAACATAGGTTAGAGTTTTGATTCAAAACTGATAAATAGAAGACATTCCAAAAAGAAAACATAGGTTAGGGTTTTGATTCAAAACAATTTTATTGGAGACGTTAAGAAAGGAAAACATAGGATTCGTCTTTTGTTTGCAAAATAGAGGACATTTCAGAAAGAATACATAGAATTAAAGTTAGGTATTTAAATAAAAAATAGGAGACATTACTATAAAAAAATATATGATTAGTGTTTTGATTCAAAAATAGTAGACATTCCGAAAAGGAAACATAGGATTAGGATTTTGATTGAAAAATATGAGACATTTTGGAAAGATAACATAGGATTTGGGTTTAATTTAAAAATAGGAAACGTTCCAAAAGGAAAACATAGGATTAGAAATATTTTTCAAAAACAGGTGACATTCTGAAAAGAAAACATTCGATTATTGTTTTTTATTGAAAGTTAGGAGACATTCTGAAAAGTAAACATAGGATTATGGTTTTAATTGAAAAATAGGATACATTACTATAAAAAAACATAGGATTATGGTTTTGATTATAAACTAAAAAATGGGTGCATTTCCAAAATAAAACATAGGTTTATGGTTTTGTTTCAAAAATAGCAGACATTCCCGAAAGAAAGCATAGGATTAAGGTTTGCTTCGAAATAAGCAGACATTCCTAAAAATGAACATAGAATTATTGTTTTGATTTAAAAATATGAGACGTTACGAACAAAAAACATAAAATTATTATTTTGATTCAAGAATAGCAGACATTCAAAAAAGAAAACATAAGATTAGTGTTTTGATTAAAAAATAGGAGGCACTAAAAAAAATTAGGATTCGGATTTAAACTAAAAAATATGAAACATTACAAAAGGAAAACATACAATTATTGTTTTGATTCAAAAATAGAAGACATTCCCAAATGAAAACATAAGATTAGGGTTTTGATAGAAAGGTAGGAGGCATTGTTAAAAGAAAACATATGATTAGAATTTTTATTCAAAAATAGGAGCCATTACGAAATTAAAAACACAGGCAGAGATTTCCAAAACAAAAGATAGGATTAATGTTTTGATTAAAAAAATGTGATATTATGGAAAGAAAGCAAAGGATTAGCTTTTTCATTCAAAACTGAAAAATAGAATACATTCCAAAAAAACATAGGATTAGGGTTTTGTTTCTAAAAATAGCAGAGATCCGAAAAACAAATTAATAGATTACGTTTTTGATTTAGAAATAGGAAACATTGTAATAAGAAAATATAGGCTTAGGGTTGTGATTGAGAAATAGAAGACAATCTTATACGAAAAACATAGTATTAGGGATTTTTGAATCAAAAATAGGAGACATTACTATATGAAAGTCATAGGGTTAGGGGTTTTGATTAAAAAATAGTAGACATTCTGAAAAAAAAAAACATAGGATTAGGGTTTTGACTGAAAAATTTTAGACATTTCGAAAAGAAAGCATAAGATTAGGGTTTTAATTCAAAAATAGGAGACATTCTGAATAGAAAATATAGGATTAGAATTTTTTAAAAATAGCGAACATTCCGAAAAGAAAAACATACGATTAGGGTTTTGATTGAAAACTATGAGACATTGTAAAAAGAAACATAGGATTGGGGTTTTGATTGAAGAATAAGAGATATTACTATTAGAAAACAGACTATTAGGGTTTTGATTAAAAACAAAAAAAATAAGGAACATTACCAAAACAATTATAAGATTCAGGGTTTTGATTCAAAAATAGCAGACACTCCCAAAAGAAAATATAGTATTAAGGGTTTGATTAAAAAATACGAGCCACTACCAAAAGAAAACATATGATTTGGGATTTGATTGAAAAATAGGAGGCATTGCAAAAAAAACCTTAGGATTAGGATTTTGATTGAAAAATATGAGACATTACGAAAAGAAAACATGCGATTATTGTTTACATAAAAAAAATAGCGGACATTCAGAAAAGAAAAAAAAATATTAGGGCTTTTATTTTAAAATAGGACGCATTCCAAAAAGAAAACATAGGATTAGGATTTTGATTTAAAAATTAGAAGCATTAAAAAAAAACTTAGGATTAGGGTTTTGATTAATAAATTTGAGACATTTAAAAAAAAACATAGGATTATTGTTTTGATTTTTTTAAAAAGCGAGCATTCCCAAAAAGAAAAAAATAAGATGATGGTTTTGATTTTTAAAAAAATAGGAGGCATGAGGAAAGAAAACATAGGATTAGAATTTTTTTGATTAAAAAAATGATAGACATTCTAAAAAGAAAAAAAAAGATTAGTGTTTTTGTTTAAAAAAATTAGCAGAGATTTCTAAAAATAAAAAGATAAGATTAGGGTTTTGATTAAAAAAATGAGACATTCCTAAAAAGAAAAACATAGAATTAGGGTATTGATTGAAAAATATGAGACATCTCGCAAAAAAACTTGGGATTATGGTTTTGATGGAAAAATATGAGACATTATAATAAGAAAACATAGGATTATGCTTTTTTATTGAAAACCAAAAACATGGTAGATTTTTCCAAAAGGGAACATAAGATTATGATTTTTGTGATGAGCGAATTTAGATCATGTTTTTTCATACTCCCAAGTCATACTTTTTGCTTACCTTTTTAGCAATTTTTTTGTATATATTTGATGCTGGTTTGGGTGTTTTTGTTTATGGTATAGGAAATTATGGCTTAATGCAATCAGGAGTGAATTCAAAGACAAAACAAGCAAGGAATCAAGAATTTTTTTAAGTGTCTAGGCCAAGCAAGGGCAAAGCACGATCGTTCTTTGTCCTAGTGAATATCACTATCTAAAGTTGCTTGAGTAGCTAAACAAGGATGGGGTGCTTCCAACGACCAGTTGACGACTGGCTACCTCATTGCCAAATGTTGCTTGGATAAGATGAGCAGGAAAAATCTCATAACAACCTTATAATGTGCGTACAATGGCCTTTGTCGCTCATCTCCCCTTGGTTCAACATTTGAACAAAATGGTCATCACATCGGTCATTGTTCATCAATAAACTGGCATTGTCATACCCGACCATGATAAAACATTTTATACAACTGCCATTTAAATATCATAAAATCATGAGTTACAATATTTTGAAGGGTTCTTATAAAATCGGGCAAAAAGAAAAGGTTGTTCCACGATAAAAATTAGGGAAGGTTCTCAAAATAGGAACAAGCCTAGAGCTTCTCAGAATCACTAAATGCATGATAAGGAAGGTTCTCCGATGACGTAGTAGGAAGAAAATTAGGTTTCAAGTGAGAAAGGGAAAGAATCGATCATCCGCAACACTATATCATCTTGTAACAAGATTAACAATGGCGAAACAATGGCTGTTGTTTATATGTTCAATCTCTTTGAGGCACCACACCCATTACAAGCCCATTATGGGACAATTATCATTTACTTAGTATTTAAAAATTTTCTTAGTGTTAGTAATTACCACTTTAATTCTTGTTACGTTCACCACGGCCAGAAAATGAGCGTGGTGAAGCTGTGCTAGGCCTCTGAAAAACCCAAAGACTTAGCATGCTCTATGGAACGACCGTGATAAGTTACCAAGGTCATGACGAAGGGCGTTGTAAGCCCAAGACTAACTCACTCAAAGTTTTAAGAAAGACATAACTCTCTTCTTGTGCATCATAATAGGTACAATGTGTTAATCACACCCATTGTTATGCTTGTAATAATAAACTAAGGATTTTCCCTTTGTAAAATGGTGTGAAAATAATTCCTAATAAAGGACCTAGGTTCTCAAATCATGTTTTACTCATAGAATTCAATGGTGATGAGCCAACTTCACATCATTAATTTAATTAAGACTTTTCTACATTTTGACTAAAGAATAAGACTTAAAACTAAGATTAAATGAACTAGAGAATAGAAAACTACTTGGGTTACCTTCCAAGAAATGCTTGTTTTACGTCACAAGCCTAATGCACCTGTTCTTGCTTTAAGATGGTTCTAAAAGGTTAATTTCCTCTCCCTTGTTAGTCCAATTACTCTCCCAAAAATAATACATCAAGCGATGACCATGTACCTTGTATGTACCTATTTCTGGTTGAGTTATCTCTACTCCGCCATAGGGAAAAACTTGGGTTACCATGAGCGGTCCTGACTGTCTTGATTTCGACTTACCAGGAAACAACCTCTGTCTTGAATTAAAAAGAAGTACTTAGTCCCCTTCTCATAACTCCTTGCCACGTCTGAGTTATTGATCATGGTATCTTTTTGTGCAAATCTCTGCATTCTCGTAGGCAGTCATCCTCCATTCAACAAGTTCTTGCAGTTGTAACTTTCTCTTCCTTCCTATGCGATAAATATCAAGATTCAAGCTTTTTATTGCCCAATATGCTCTGTGTTCATATTATACAGGGATGTGGTAGGCTTTTCAATAAACTAATTTGTAAGGTAAAGTTCCTATGGGTGTTTTGAATGTTGTTTGGTAGCACCATAAGGCATTATCTAACTTATCTGACGAATCCCTCCAATGATGAGATACATTTTTTTTGTAAAATTTGTTTCAACTATCAAGTAGACACCTCTACTTGCCGACATTTTTGTGGATGATAAAGGGTGACTATCTATGTGTAACTCCGTACCTCCTCAAGGTTTTCATAAGCTTGTGATTGTAAAAATGTGTACCTCTATCATTTTATATTGTCCTAGGTGTTCCATATCTAGAGAACAACTTCTTTAGTAATGTAATCATGACCTACCATCATTCATCAGGAAGGCTTGTACCTCTACCCATTTGGAAACAGAATCAACTGCAACCATAATAAACTTGTTTCCACATGATGTAGGAAACATGCCCATTAAATCAATACCCCACACATCAAAGATTTCACATATAAGAATAGAATTTTGGGGCATTTCATCTTTACGAGAAAGATTACTTGTGCATTGTCATTTGTCACAATTTTGTGCATACCTATTTGTGTCTTGGAAGATTGTGGGTCAATAAAAACCTGATTCCAGGTTATTGCTGGCTGTTCGATTTGTGCTAAAATGGCCTCTATCTAGTCCTAATTGAAAATGTCCGAGAATATCATATCCTTTGGCTCAAGTAACACATATTATAATAGTCCGGTCTATGTAGATTCTAAACAAGAAGGGGTCTTCCCTCACATAGTGTTTAATGTCCATGAAGAATTTCTTCTTTTTGTTGGTATGTGAGCCATTTAGGAAGGGT